>NC_064630.1:718094738-718397963 GCF_023864275.1 Schistocerca cancellata
GTGTGTGAGCACAGAACAGCTCCCGGCAATTAACTCCGGGGCCTCGTTTACATTTTTTGAGCGTGGTCATACTCTACGCTGCTACGTCTGATGACCCACGTCGCACGACGTAAACCGAAGATAACACTTTTTAATTATTCTTTCGTAGGTTTGTTCTTGATAGTTTTTGTACCATCACCTATGCTGTTTTCACATTCGGCACTTACAAGGGAAACTCTCCATCCCTTCCCCCTCAGATTTAGTATTAAGATGGCCCATTGGATAGTCGGTAAGAAACAGAACACACGTCGTGCAAGAAAACAGGAAGAAGGTGTAGTGGACTGTGCAAAAAGAAGCAAAATAGACACAGTAAACGGTTCAAGTTCAAGAAGCGCAACATCGAGCAGACTGGAAGAACCAGGGCGTCATGGTTCTGTAATCATGGTGTTCGACTGCAAAGCGAGAGATCCGTCTTCAAAACTCCTTCGTGCCCTATTTTTTGGTTTTTTTCTTTTTTTTCCACCGATTTGTGAATTGTATTACAGGCCATTGAGGTGCTATTCGCTTTATTGAGATTTATGTCTGAGTCGACGTGGAACGTCCATTTGCATCAGCGAGATGTAAGGATAATCAAGTTGGTTGCGCACAACTACTCTGTCAGTAGTATTAAAGAAGTGGCTCCCGTATGGGAACCACAAACATTCGATGACAAGGCTACAAGTCAACTGAATCATCCACCTGAAAACACGTATGGTGTGTCATACACGACATTGGTGATAGTACTTGTTTCACATGAGCAAATCTCTTATCAACGCACCTAACTTGTAGACCTGGTGAGTGAGTGAGATGTTCCTCCTTGCCCGACTTAGGTGTTCGTATGAATGCGAATGTGATCACTCCCAAAGAAATGATGAATACGTAATAGTTTATCACACAAGCTGCAACAAATGAACGCAACAGTTCACAATCACACAGTTTCCCCTGTGTTCGATCAAAACAAATGTTTTGAAGTATCGTTCCGTTTTTGAAGCTTTGACTCTTGAATTCCTTTGATTTAATGTTGTTCACGCTAGTTTATTTGTTGTTTTCATCTCTGTGAGAGACCTGTGCGTTATCTCGCCTGCTCTCACTATTCATCATATTTGCTTGCGACGGTAATATACAGGGTGGTCCATTGAACGTGACCAGACCAAATATCTCACGAAATGAGTGTCAAACGAAAAAACTACAAAGAACCAAACTTGTCTAGCTTGAAGGGGGAAACCAGATGGCGCTATGGTTGGCCCGCTAGTTGGCGCTGCCATAAGTCAAACGGATATCAGCTGCGTTTTTTTAAATAAGAGCCCCCATTTTTATTACATATTCGTGTAGTACGTAAAGAAATATGAATGTTTTAGTTGGACCACTTTTTTCGCTTTGTGGCAGATGGCGCTGTAATAGTCACAAAAATATGGCTCACAATTTTTGACGCACAGTTGGTAACAGGTAGGTTTTTTAAATTAAAATACAGAACGTAGGTACGTTTGGACATTTTATTTTGGTTGTTCCAATGTGATACACGTACCTTTGTGAACTTATCATTTCTGAGAACGCATGCTGTTGCAGCGTGATTACCTGTAAATACCACATTAATGCAATAAATGCTCAAAATGATTTCCGCCAACCTCAATGCATTTGGCAATACGTGTAACGACACTCCTCTCAACAGCGAGTAGTTCGCATTCCGTAATGTTCGCACATGCACTGACAGTGCGCTGGCGCATGTTGTCAGGCGTTGTCGTTGGATCACGACAGCAAATATCCTTCAACTTTCCCCACAGAAAGAAATCCGGGGACGTCAGATACGGTGAACGTGCGGGCCATGGTATGGTGCTTCGACGACCAATCCATCTGTCATGAAATACGCTATTCAATACCGCTTCAACCGCACGCGAGGTATGTGCCGGACATCCATCATACTGGAAGTACATCGCCATCCTGTCATGCAGTGAAACATCTTGTAGTAGCATCGGTAGAATATTACGTAGGAAAACAGCATACATTGCACCATTTAGATTGCCATCGATAAAATGGGGGCCAATTATCCTTCCTCCCATAATTCCATACCATACATTAAGCCACCAAGGTCGCTGATGTTCCACTTGTCGCAGCCATCGTGGATTTTCTATGCCCAATAGTGCATATTATTACGGTTTACGTTACTGCTGTTGGTGAATGACGTTTCGTCACTAAATAGAACGCGTGCAGAAAATCTGCCATCGTCCCATAATTTCTCTTGTGCCCAGTGGCAGAACTGTACATGACGTTCAAAGTCGTCGCCATGCAATTTCTGGCGCATAGAAATATGATACGGGTGCAATCGATGTTAATGTAGCATTCTCAACACCGACGGTTTTGAGATTCCCGATTCACGCGCAATTTGTCTGCTACTGATGTGCGGATTAGCCGCGACAGCAGCTAAAACACCTACTTGGGCATCATCATTTGTTGCAGGTCGTGGTTGACGTTTCACATGTGGCTGAACACTTCCTGTTTCCTTAAGTAACGTAACTATCCGGCGAACGGTCCGGACAATTGGATGATGTCGTCCAGGATACCTAGCAGCATACACAGCACATACCCGTTGGGCATTTTGATCACAATAGCCATACATCAACACGATATCAACCTTTTCCGCAATTGGTAAACGGTCCATTTTAACATGGGTAATGTATCACGAAGAAAATACCGTCCGCACTGGCGGAATGTTACGTGATACCACGTACTTACACGTTTGTGACTATTACAGCGCCATCTATCACAAAGCGAAAACAGTGGTCCAACTGAAACATTCATATTTCTTTAAGTACTACACGAATACGTAATAAAAAATGGGGTTCCTATTTAAAAAACGCAGTTGATATCCGTTTGACCTATAGCAACGCCATCTAGCGGGGCAACCATAGCGCCATCTGGTTTCCCCCTTCACGCTACACGAGTTTCGTTTTTTGTAATTTTTCCGTTTGATGCTTATTTCGTGAGATATTTGTCCCGGTCATTATCAATGGACCACCCTGTATTCTTATCACATGAATCATATTCTATAACCAATACGTACATAGAATGACAATTACCAGCACTACAGAAAGGGAGCAGACACGTAAATGACCGGATGGACAGTTCATAATTTGTTGAAAAAAAGTGCATGAGGAAGATTTGAACACGGATCTCCCGCTTTGCAGTCCAACACCGTGGCCACAAATGCACGATGCCGCGGCTCTTCCACCCCCCTCTATGTTGCACATCTTGTGCTTGGACCGCTGTATGTTTCTATTTTGGTTCTTTTTTCACAGTCCAGTACACGTTTTTCCTGTTTTCATGACTGACCCGTGTTCACTTATTAACGGGCTATCCGCTTGGCCATCTTACTACTAAATCCGAGGGGCACGATGGGAGTTTCCCTTGTTAGGCGTATTTGATGAATGCTTTTTGGCAGCAGTTATACCATTTTTTACATACTTTCCTATCCTTTACGTCTCATATATTTTTGTTTCTGGTTTTCACTTCGGACAATATTAGCCCAGGATAGGACCATGCCCAGTAGTTTATTATGTCAATTTTTCACTGTACTACCAGATAACCTGATGATGCCCTGACCGCGTGAAACGCGTCGTTTTTGAGCCAGTAAAGGGCACTGCGCGACCTAGGACTGTCTTTTAATAGTGATCACAATATATGGTTCCTGTACCACCGCGCCACAGTGGATTGGGATACTTACTATGAAGCTGTAGAAGTACATACAGGTTTAACAATAAAAATATCATCCAGAAGTCATTAAACAAGAGAGGGTGACCTTTCATACGAAGCGAAGATGAAAACATTTTTGTGTTATTTAGTAGACCCAAATTTTCAGAATAGTGTAGGAGAAGAATTACGTATGCACCAGACAGCTGTGTCACTGACACTTCCAGATATTCTGCATTACGTTACTCAAAAAGGACCTTTGTCGATCCGATTTGCCGGAGTGGCCGAGCGGTTCTAGGCGCTTCAGTCCTGAACCGCGCTGCTACTACGGTCGCAGGTTCGAATTCTGCCTTGGGCATGGATGTGTATGATGTCCTTAGGTTAGTTAGGTTTAAGTAGTTCTAGGTGTAGGGGACTGATGACCTCAGACGTTAAGTCCCATAGTGCTCAGAGCCATACGAATCATTTTTTTCGGATTTCCTAGAAACGTAGGAAAACAGACACAGTAGAAGTTACGTGGCAACGAAGGTATATGGTTCCACCTGCGGTGCGGACCCAGACCGCACACATTTACCAATCATTAAACCTGCTATACCACTTTAGAAATGGAACACAATGAATCCAACTGCATGATCGGAGTGCGTAGTTAATAGCTATAAGTTGCTAATTGACAAAATTATACCTTCGGAAATGTTGAAATTTTAATAATAAGGCCTTATCAGTAACTATTTCCAAATGAAGTTCACCTCAGTAAGTTAGGCTGTATATGACAAAATAAATATTGCTTCAAAGTACTCTTTTCGTATTGCTTTTACTCTTTTTCCCTGCACCGGTTGGCTTATTTAAGAAACGTATTCTCACGGCGTAAATCTTATGTTCTGCTGTGTTAGAAACAGATAGGCGCATCAGAAAAAATAATTACTGGTTAACTGCAAACGTAACTATCTGTTTCTCGCAACGAAGGTGCACCTGCGACCACTTAAATGAGAGAACGACGAAGCACGTATAACAGGTAGAGTTGTTTAAAATGTTAACTATGCGGAAACAACAAATGTCACTTTGCCGTTCATTGGAGAGAGATTGTGCTGTACGTAGGGTATGTTTGCTGTTGTGAGATCAGTTACTGCTCACTGCGAATATTTGTACTGAAACAGGTCAAGAGCGATTGTTATGTAACCGCAAACTAACTGAACGCGAAATAACGTTAATAAATGTTCTCTTCCTGAAGCACGAGAGAGGGGGCCTAGTGAAAACAGTAACTCGTAGAAGTTTTGGTCTGATGTTAAATCAGTAAAAGGATGTGAGGCATCTGTCCAGACATACAGTGACTACTATGTCACTGAAACGGAAGACGACACATAAAACGCCGAAATACTGAACTTGTTTTTTCACAACTGTTTCACGAAGGAAGACAGCACAGTGTTCCTCCATTAAATCGTTGCGCGAGCGAAAAAGTGGGTGAAACCAAAGTAAGCTGCTATGGCACAGACAGGCAACTGAAATCCCTAAACAGAGGGGACGCCTCTGGACCTTGCAGGATACTAGTACGATTTTGTGTAGAGTGTGCGAAACAAGTTGTCTCTCTTCTAGGTAGGTCGCTTGAGGAGTGAATCGAACTTTCTTGTTGGAAAAAGACGCGGGTAACTCCCGTTTACAAAAAGGACGCTAGAGCAGACGTACAAAACTGTACGGCTATACCGCTGACGTCGGTCGGCTGTAGAATTCTGGAACACGTTTTATGCTTGCTTATTAGAACATATCTGGAGGTCGAAGATCTCCTTTTCGAAAACAAAGACAGTGTGAAACCCAGTTCGTTCTGTTCGTCTACGAGACCCAGAAAGCAATTGATACATTCGCCCAGGTAGATGCCGTGTTCCTTTTCTTCCGGAAGGCATTCGATACAGTTCCGCTCTGCCACCTAGTGAACAAAATGCGAGTATATGAAATATTAGACCAGCTGTGTGGCTGGACGGAAGAGCTTCTAACGTACATTCTGTACGGAGATGAATCTTCAACACAACAGTAGCTTCGAGCGCGCCTCAGGGGAGTGTTACACTGAAGCACCAAAGAAACTTATATAGGCATGTGTATTCTTGCAGATTCTTTTTAACCGTAGTCATCTTGTTCAGTAAATATTTCGAGAGGTTGCCGCATTTCTTAACGACTGCTTTCGATATACTGCTCTCCAGATAGGGATGTAAGACAAAGACGGGAATTACAGTCACCAGCATTAAACCTATACCCTCGCAACAAATGTAATTTGACACGTCTGCCGGCTTTCTAACGAGCCTGTAACCTCCCAACCCCGATTATTTAAAGAACGGAGCTTCCAAGTGTGGAACGGCTTCAAACGTCTGATTACTTTACAAATGAGTTAACGTGTTATGTATTTTACGTTAAACATACAAAACCATTATGGTTGAAGACGCGAAACCCTAATTATGTTAGTTTTACTAGTTTTTCCACTCATAGACTAATGAAAAAGTCAAAACCAAAATTGGCAATAAATTAATGCGTCATGCTTTATGTTGAAGTTTTGCCGCACTTAGTAAGCGATAAACAATTTCTATTTCCTTACCTTATGGGGATGTAAGCGAGAAAAGGTTTAGAAAAGGTTTGAATTACGTGTAAAGTTCGAAGCCGCTGGGTTCTCTCGCGAAACACTGAAGAGTATATTCTGGATAATTTGCGTTCTGTTTTGAAAAAAGCTAGTTTCTCACGCATCTTGGTGTTTATGACGTTATGTTTTGTAAAATATGAGTCGTATAGTGATATAATTTTGCAAGTACATATAGTGGTATATGTGGATACTGCCTGCAAAATGTATAGTTAATAGTAAGGAAGTAATGAATTAAAACACCATGCCTGATGGCCGAGATTTACTGCAGGAATAGCGAAAACGTAGTAAGCGATAAACCTTTCTCCCTTTATTATTTTGTGAGGGACAAGCGCTAGAAAAAGTTGGAAAAGGTTGGAATTACGTGTAAAACCTACTGGAAGTTGCTAAGTGCTCTCATTTTCAAACACTAGATGAATATAGGGATGGGGGTGGGGGGAAGGGGGAATCTGCCCGCCGTGTGTTGCATTGCCTCAAGATAAAGACACATTTCCTCACTTTAATACGTGATTTATTGTGTTAAATCTTTAACGTAAGATTATTCCTCAACGAATAGATTGTGTCAGATTTTAAAGTTTCAAATTCGAACAATTATTATATGAAACAGCGAAAATCAAATTTTTGTCGTTAGAAAGGCATCTTGGAACTGGAACCAGGTGACCTGGTGAAAGGTCTATCCGTTCGGTAATATAGATGATCGCAGTTACGTCTCGTTGCGAGAAGTCCACGATGCACCGCCTGTAATTCATAGATATTCGTCGGATTCTTATCCAAGACACGCACGTCTCGCTTGGTAGAGGCTGGTATGTCCTGAATAAGACGCAGGCATGCAAAGCCATTCTCACGTCCATGCAGATTTCCAACAACAATTCTGAAAAAGTTCGCAAGGTATGGGTTGGTACAGTGCCTGCCTAGCTACGGATACAGTACGTCAGTGGCATGCAGTAGGCGCACGAATGGACACACGTGATCAGCCAGTTCGCCAGTGAGACATTATGGGAGGCGTATCAGTGGACCCATTTCATCCCTTATGTTTGTCCGTGACACGAGACCACTTCGACCGCTTACCTGAATAGTGCCTGTTAGAAAGGAAGTTGTGGTTTTCGATTTGGTCATCCGCTATCAATGGCGAATAACAATGTGTGCAGTGACTCACGAGCCATGGTTCAAGTGTCTGATGGTGGGTGTTCCTGTGAACACTATAATCCTGTAAAATGCAGTGAGCGAAGAGATAATTCTGAATGAGATACCCATAGTTGTCCAGCATTACAATGATCAGAGTGGGACGACGGTCCCAACCCATTGGCGTTTTACAGGACTTCTCACTCACATATGAGAGCGAGAGATGGAGAGCAGACGGAGATTTAAACAGATGAGTTTGTTCGAAAGGTGAAGGTACAACTATGGGTGGAAGGTCAATTAATAATATAAGGCTTTAAGATTTAATCTACATTAGGAAAATAATGGATGTACCATTTTGGTCAGAAACTGTAGCGTTGCTCTTGGGGGGCGAAAAGCGAAAGAATTGTTATTTTATATTTTTTGAAAAATGTCGAAAATGTGAGTATTTTGGCGGGCCACTTGGCAACTGTATCAGGGATTGATTACACTATTATAATAACATACGTTGAGCATTAAATACCTGGTTGGATTATTTTGAACAAGACCAGCGTATTGATTTATTTGAGATCGTTCGGAAGAAACATTATAATTTCTGTGCATTTTTATAGTCGCGATGTAGTCATACCCGGAACAACACTAAGGGAGCAGAATATCTATAGACTTTAAAAGAAATGAAACACTACGCAACTAAGAAAAAAAAAGAGCTGATTCAGAAATAATAGGAAAACGATAATGTTCCTTCTGACTCATGCTGCGTTCGGCCCATCAGCGTGATCGTAATTTCTTGTTATGAACTAACACAAAATAATTATCATTCAAGTAAATGAGGAGATGTAAATCATTAAGGTTAATTTACTAAAATATGCACACTTATCTTTAACACACGTTTATTAATGCTATGTACCTTTTAATATTAAATTACAATGGATGACCATTGTGGTCAAATACTTTATACATATCAGTCAAAATGTCCTCTTGATGCTGTCTGTTCGTAATCAGTTACAAGAAACTACATGTTTTCTTATTGGAAAAATAACAGTTAGCATATTTACTCAATATTTTCACATAAAATATAAAATACCGACACGGAACGCAGCAAGTCCGCGTCCGCCTTTCATGGAATACAAACAGTAAAAGGTGAGGTGCCCAGTGCTTCATTTGTCTTGAAACAACAGAATCCTTTTTTATATCATTAATCGCTACATGTACATAGAGAGTTACAGACACCGCGCAAGAACGGCAGAGATAAAGAATAATAGATTCTGTCGCTGCTATGCGATGGTTCATTTCTCTTACTTTACAATTCTTTGATAACTTTAGACCATCAGGCGTTTACTATTGAGCGTATATTAATGTTTGTGAGGCGAAAATTACTAATATTACAACACCTAACATACCCCTACTGTAACAGAATATTGAAATTGCTGCACATTAAGAAACATGGGTGGGAATGTTAGAATATTTCGTGTCATACAGCCCATGATGCGACGTACATGTGAGCTGCAAAGAGTCAGTTGCAAATGAGCGATTTGCTAGTTACATATGCACAACCACTAACTATCAGGTGATCGTACTTAGTATTCTAAATGATTGATATGCTATCAGCTCTTACCATCAATTCGTTTTCTCAAATTATGTTACTTCAGGAAAATCTACACTGGGAGTTTGGTTTGACCAATGTTTCCACAAGATCGATGGATGAATTTATGCAACACGTGGGGCAAACATTCTCAGTTGGATCTCATTGATCTTGTGTTACACTGGAGATTTCTTATCATTAACCAAGTTTATGTTGTTATGCTTAGTGAGAGTATTTTCTCTAATGTGCTCCAAAGTTTGCAGTTACGTTCTGATAGACTGTACCACCTCCTTTGCGGTTAGGTAGTAAGTGTTTGGATAATTGAAACCATTGGAAGTTTTTTGTGGTGGTTCTGAAAGCTGCACCTTCATCTTTGCATGCAGTGCAAACTGATTCAAGGTGTAGTGATGGTACAACAAATTCTCAGTAGTGGAATAATGTTCATTCTGACACAGTTTTAATTTATTCAAGATGGTGGGTGCTCCTCAACATCTGAACCCTGATCAAAACTCTCTGCCGCTTCCCCCTCTGGAAAATTCCCAACCCTTCCCACCTCTCACCCAGACCCTCCCCTACTCTTCCCCCAACCACAAAAAATTAAAAAAAAATGCACACTCACATCAAGAAAATAAATAAAAATATAAAATTCACTACTGAAAGACAATACAATAATCAAATTAACTTCCTGTGTATAACGCAGAAAACAAAAGAATAAGTATATGTTCGAAATTTACTGTAATCCCACAGCAACTGACAATACCATCCCCCAATCCTCGAACCCCCACCTCACACATGCAAGGAACCCTTCGACACATGCTACATTGATTCAACACAATGCTATTCAACAAAGAAAAATATAAAAAAAGGATGTCACAAATAATGAAGATAGCCAAAAACAATGGTTACAGTATTGACATAGTCACAAAGCTAAACAACGAAATTAAAATAAAAAACTAAACCACATACAACAACACAACAGAATCAAACACAGGCACAAACCCTCACTACCGTAAAATCGAACCAGAATAATCATGGAAACATAAGAGAAGACACAAGATGGTACGCAGTTGCGTAGAAATAGAATCTAACACATAAAACACCAACATTTTCAAATAATGTGGCATAAACATAGCGTTTATAACAGACAATTCTATCCAAAAATGACAAAAAAACATAGATACGCCAGAAAGCATGTATACATCAGTTATAGTGTAACACTTCTGGTAGCATTTACGTAGGTCAGACAGGCAGAACGTTTAATGTCAGATACAAAGTACACATGGGAGCTTCGAAGTATGGGACAATCCACTCCACATTTGCAGAACCCATAAGACAACGCAATCATATGCCAACTGCTAGAGAAGAAGACATGAAAATAATTAGAATAAACAAAAAACACCTTCTAACCTTGCAAGAAAATTAACACATACAAAAAACCTAACCATAAAAGAAAACGCCGTTGAATGAGCACGTACACTGATAAGCCAAAACGTTATGGCGAATGCTCACCACGGCGTTGGATGCCACCTGGTGGAGTTGAGGGCACATAACGTGGTAACGAAAGTATGGAAGCGAAGCAGACACGTATGGGCAATCACACTAGCGAAGAAATGGGCTGCCAGCGGGGAAATACGCCAAGATAAGAAACTTTGACAAAAGGCAGATTATTGTCCCTGTGAGCGAGTACTTCGAAAACGATGGAGTTGGTCGAATGTTCACATGCTACTGTCTTGAGCATCCAAGGAAAGAGGTTGAAGACCACTGGGATTCGACCGTCGATCAATGGAAGCAGGTCGACTCTTCGGGTGAACCACATTTTTGCTACAATAGGTCGCTGGTTGTCTCAATAAACGCCGTTATCGATGTGAACGCCGGCTCGAAACGTGCACTGCGCCACGGACGCAGGCTGGGCGGGTTCAAATGGCTCTAAGCACTATGGGACTTAACATCTGAGGTCATCAGTCCCCTAGACTTAGAACTACTTAAACCTAACTAACCTAAGGACATCACACACATCCATGCCCGAGGCAGGATTCGCAACCTGCGACCGTAGCAGCAGCGGGGCTACGGAGTGAAGTGACTAGAACCGCTCGGCCACAGCGGCCGGTGGGGGGGGGCAGTATTATGCTATGTGAAGCATTCCCCTGCGCTTGCATGGGACGTATGGCAGTAATAGAGACACCCTGACAGTTGCGAACCATCTGCATTTCTTCATGCTTTATGTCTTCCCTGACAGCGATGTCACCTTTCAGCAGTATAACTGTCCGTGTCTCGGAGCAAGAACCATGCTACAGTAGTTTAAGGAGCATTATGGTGAACTTTCGTTGATGTCTCGGCGACCAAATTCGCCTGATGTAAATCCTATGGAACTCATCTGGATCGCCATTGGGCGCCATTATCGTGTACACACATCAGCGACCTGTTATTTACGCGAATTACATGACCTGTGCGTAAATATCTAAAGCCTCATACCCCCACAAACCTACCAACAAAGTGTCGGATGTCTGACGCGCAGAATCAGTAATGTATTTCGTTCCAAAGTCGGACAAACAAGCTATTAAGCAGGTAGTCATAACGTTTTGGCTCAACACTGTATGCATAACACTTCTACAGACGATTATTATCATAATAATATCACGCAATGCACTTTACCTCATTCATCCATGAAACCCTCAACAAAACATAAACCAAAACACACTCAGCTGAACATCAAAATTTTCAATCACTCTCTGACTGCTTTTACAGTCACATTCAACTTTCTAGAACTGGCTCCTAGGTTGACAACATCTATGTAAACAAATCGAATAGGAAGAGACATACAGTGACACACAGTAGCTGAAACTTTGGGTCACAGTTTACGAAACTTTGGGTCACAGTTTACGGTAAAATATCTACAGCTAGTGACAGAAGAATAATAGCACTCCACAGCAGTTAGCGCAAATAACATGAAAATTGAGGAGAAAAAAGTTCGTAACGTGAAACTGTGCTTATGTTTCGTAAGTAAAATTATAGTGCGACGTCCAGCATTTGACCATATGAGAGGAAACGCAGATGCCAGCCAAAACCTTGAATAACTGTAAGCAATCACTTAGTTAGGTGAAAAATTAGACGTGAACTGTGTTGTGTATCAAAAACCAAACTGGCTCCTTTTGTATTTCATTGAATATGCCTTTAAGTGAAATGTGAGACGCACCTGTAACAAATAAAATACTTTGCGGCAATAAAAAGACGGTTTTCATTTGCAAAACGAATATTTCTGTGTTTTCTGCAGATTATGGACACACAAACAAACTTGTTACTGTTGATAAAGTTTATTTTATTGAAAAAGCGTTAAGAGTTTCCACATAAAAAATTCGAAGGCATTACTTTTCAGCTCAGTGTCGTATATATGTGTCGGTAGTAATACTAAGCAATTGTGACACTTAACCGTAAGTGACTAGTGGAAGTAACACGGATCAGATACCAGGAAAAAGCTCTAACGAAGTAGCACTGAAAGAAAAAAGATCAACTAGGCTTAAATACACTCCACTATAAAAAACTGAAGTTTCCAGAAGACATAGTCGGATGTCTATGTGACTTCGCGCAAGTGCACACCTATGGCAGGTATGTAAATGATTGGGGTTGCAGCTCTCTGTGACAGGCAGAAGGGTTACTAGAGTGAATTAGGGTTGATAGAGTTTTGCGTTGTTACCAGGCCTGGTGGCGTATATAAGTGGAGCAATCAACATCAGATTGGATCACTATGAAGGAAAAGGGTATGCTGAATGGTAGTGTGTGACATTGTTGGCGGCACCTGCCAGAGTTTGAAAGGAGACTCGGAATGAGTCTCCATTTAGCTGGCTGGTCGAAAATTTCAGTATCCAGATTGAGGGCATTCGGATGTCGGAGTGGCCTGATGTTGGACTGCATGGGAACTTGAGGACGTTGTTTGTCGCCATCAAGGTTCACTCGACCACATCTGACCGCCACAAGGGAGGATCGGTGTACAGTGCACTTAGCCCATCGTAATACATTCACGTTTACAGCTGCCGTCCGAGAACCTGTAAAGTACTCTTTGCCAAATTCTGTGTAACCCGACACCATTTGTCGGATGCTAGTACCAAACGGACGAACGGATTATCGTACCATGCGTGCACTGCTGTTAACACTCAGCACTAACGGCAGTGTTCGGAGTGGTGTCCTTGCCAGGAAACAAGCACTGCGGCTGAATGGCGTCGCATTGTCATTGTATTCAGCGATGTATTGCGGCTCAGCCCTACCCTGGATGACCATCGTCGTCAGCAATGAGGACGACCTGGGGAAAGTTCACAGTCTTCCAATATTTCGGACAGCCGCTCCTGGCGTCGCGGGGTGGGAAACCATTGGGTATGACTTCAGGTCACGGCTGGCAGTGACTGAGGGAACTGTTACCGCAAAACTGTACGTCACGGACATCCCGAGTTCTCATGTGTTACCTCTCACGCGACATTCTCGTGGTGGCATTTTTCAACAGGACAATGCTTGTTTATACATTGCACGTGACTCTATGAACTATCTCCGTGATGTTGAGGTACTGCAATGCCAACATGATTTACAGTTCTGTGCCCGATAGAATGTATGTGGCACTAGCAAGGTTGTTAAATCTACCCAGTGCCTACATCTATGATATCAAGGACCAACTGTAACAGCTTTTGGCGAGCTTGCACCAGTAGAGGGTACAGTGACTTTGTGACAACCTTCCTAACCGAAATAGTCCATGCATCTAGACCAGAGTGGGAAGCGGGGTCTGTGTAACGTCATACAGATAAGAGTGGTCATACTTCCAGGTTCTTTTTAAATTTGACTCGATATTGGAACCACTACAATACTATCACAGACCCTTTCAAACCGAAAAGTTCGTTTTAGTAGCATCCTCCCTTTCTGGACGCTTCGCTTTATTTATTAGGAGGTGTAGGTCTATTATAATTCACTCCGAAACAGGAGAGACATAGTTTTGTTTCTCCTACGCAGTGGAGATACGAGTAAAATATCAACGAATATGAGACCAAATGGTGCTCTAAAGAAATGCAAATTAAAATTCGCAAGAAGAATTAGCGTCACAGCAGCAGTTACCATAACTTCACTGGTCAACGCAGACAGCTAGTGTCGCAATTTTTATTTTTATCCCACAGTAATCTCAGGATTAGGTTAATGGCGCGGCCAGCGCGTGATATGTCACAACTGGTCGTTATCACATCTTGATTGTTGGGTAAAACATTGCTCTAAATAATTTGTGAGTTTCTTCCAAACCCTCTCCCCACCCACCCCACCGTGTGTTTGCTGATTCTGCACAGCACCGCAAACACACTTCCCCGATTTCTGCTTAGAACACTGGACTCGCATTCGGGAGGACGACGGTTCAAACCCGTCTCTAGCCATCCTGATTTAGGTTTTCCGTGATTTCCCTAAATCGTTTCAGGCAAATGCCGGGAAGGTTCCTTTGAAAGGGTACGGCCGGTTTCCTTCTCCATCCTTTCGTAATCCGATCTTGTGCTCCGTCTCTAATGACCTCGTTGTCGACGGGATGTTAAACACTAATTTCCTCCTCCTCCGTTTTCTGCATTCTGTGCTGGCCCTCTTTGGACGCGTGTTTCACTGATTATCCCGAAGCAGTCCAGTTGGTTGATAACCAGATGACTTTCGTCCAAAACTTCTGCTTTTGAGTCTCGAAGAGTTACTGCCTAATCCTATTGTAGTGGTGTAGGCATTGCTGATAGTTTTCTTCCTTCCTATACATGCCACCGAATATGATAGAGTGAGGTTGGGGCGAAATTCTAGCTTTCAGTGGCACAACATCGCTAAATTGGAGTAAGAATAATTGAGACAATGCTACGCACTAATACTACTCGAATGAAATGTCTAACGTACCGTGTTCGTGGACAACTTACACTGGACCATATCCCAGCGGATCTGAGCAGCGAAAATTGACAGCGACTTCTATGGAACGACCGTTACTAGGCAACTGTAAATACAGAAACAGAAGAAAACTATAGAAGTTTATTGTTGAGCTTCATTCATAAACCAGTCAAGTTTTACTTCCAAGGAATATTTTACTCCAGCAAACCTTTTCAGTTCAAGGAAAAAATTAAAATTATGGAATGATACACACTTGCATTCGGCAACAAGGATAGATTAAACAGTGTGTAGTTGATTCCTGGCGTTTCGAAGAGAGGAGCCGGCCGGAGTGGCCGTGCGGTTCTGGGCGCTACAGTCTGGAGCCGAGCGACCGCTACGGTCGCAGGTTCGAATCCTGCCTCGGGCATGGATGTGTGTGATGTCCTTAGGTTAGTTAGGTTTAATTAGTTCTAAGTTCTAGGCGACTGATGACCTCAGAAGTTAAGTCGCATAGTGCTCAGAGCCATTTGAACCATTTGAAGAGAAGAGCCTTCTATACAAATTATCACATAATAGCGATGACCCGAACCGCGTTAATTTTAACCATTACTGACAAAGAAGAGTAAAACTGAACGGAAGTGGGACTAGGGACAGATAACTCCATGGAATCAAGTGAAATGTACTGGGAACAGAGAACTCTGTGTTATTAAGTGGTAAAGCTGTTGCGTGAGCTGTAAACCCTTACCCCCAGTAATATACAGTTCTCCAGTCTACTGTTATAATGCGAAACGCATGCATTATGTACGAAAAACAGCCTGCAATGTTAATAGGGTACCTTTTTGGACTAACACTGATTTTAAATTCTTGTGGCAGAAATGGTGACACATCATTCGCCATCAAATTCGATTTTATTCCCGCACACAACGCACTTACTAATAATGGTAAGAAATACAAGATGTTAGATTTACTTCCACAAAAAATGCATGCATCACCGAAAGATCCGCCCCAGGTAGCTGAGTGGTCAGGGCGACAGAATATCAATCCTAAGAGCCCGGGTT
Source organism: Schistocerca cancellata (assembly GCF_023864275.1). Lineage (NCBI taxonomy): Eukaryota > Metazoa > Arthropoda > Insecta > Orthoptera > Acrididae > Schistocerca > Schistocerca cancellata. The sequence goes on from NC_064630.1 coordinate 718,110,670, forward strand.
CGATTCCCGCCTGGGTCGGAGATTTTCTCCGCTCTGGGAATGGGTGTTGTGTTGCCCTAATTACCATCATTTCTTCCCCATCGACGAGCAAGTTGCCAAAGTGGCGTCAAATCGAAAGACTTGTACCCGGCGAACTGTCTACCCGAAGGGAGGCCCTAGTCACACGATATTTACATTTACCAAAAAATATTATTTTCTGAAATGGAATCCCTGAGGATATTAGATATTTCGTTATGTCAATAAAAGGTGGTGATTCTTCTGACTATAATGGTGGTTATAGGAAAGTGGTATGATCTTGTGCTCACATGGTAGAATTCCATTTTTGCTATTAGCCAATGGATGATGCCATATTTCCTGACGGACTTAACGTGATATTGTAACACCCATCCAAAAGGTGAACCCAAACTCCACAGACAAAATTTTGGAGGTTTTTCAAGTATATTTTCTGGATATTTTGGTAGTAAATAATTCTTAATGTCGAGGGCTCGTTACATGGTAATAGTGTAATGACGATTTGTTCGGTATGAAATCCTTACTGCCTGTTTTATGTGGAAATACCTTCACAAATGTGAGAAGCGGTACAATGCATGAACATCAAAACGCACACCATAAAACAGTACTGCGGAAACCGTCGTCTGAAAAAAATTTTGTGATTTGATTGCCACTGCTGCAGGAATTGTTTAGCATAGCGGCGTTGCATTAAGGGTACCCATATACGAGGTGGAGAGCGGCCAAGAACTCATCAGTGAAACTATCCATACCGCTGTGAATCACTGTTAGCGTACAATCAACGCTGCCGAAAAAAAGAGACAAAACCGAGCAGCACTGAATACCAGCTTGAGGGCTGTAAGAAAGCACACGAAAAGCAATAACTTCCTTATGGCCCACCGGAAACCACGGGTCCCTTATACCAAAGCACTCAGCAAATACCACTGACTATCCATCTAGTTTTGTCGGTATAAATAGGGTTCAGCCTGTTTAAGATTGGAGATGTGGAAAGAACCTTTAATTACACATCCATTTCACTTCCAACTTTTCATGAAATGTATTCGCAGTAGCGAATATGGATAACCATTAGCTGTACGACAGAAGGAAGACAATGAAAATTTGTGCCGGACCGGAATTCGAACCCAGATTTACCACTTATTGCGAGCGTTCGCCTTACCATTTGTCTTTCTGAGCAGGACTCGCGGCCAGACATCTGTATGTCGTCAACCATGTCAATCATGTATCTACCACCTGTGCTCGTTCACCCTTTATGTACTTGGCATTCCCTTGCAAGCGCCGGCGGATAAATGCGACATTGTACTGCCTGTACTATGCCTGTACCATGCGGCGACTACAGCCTTTATGAAATTCATTAAATGTATTCGCAGTTGCGAATATGGTGCATGGGGGCTTAATAAAATGAAAAATTAAAATGCAAATAATTTTAGTAGCTGTATGTCCGATTACGCAAGTCTCGTAAACGGCTGGCCCTGACAACTAATTGTTACGCTATCTGACTGCATAGAATGACAACAAAGAATGAAATGAAAATTTTCGTTAACACAGTTAATTAATTAAGTCCCCAGCAACTATAAAATCTATGAAACCAACAAAGCACAAGTGTCGCTGTTCTGTGTGTGGTCGTGTGACTCAACGCACATCTGGCACGGTTCTTCTTCAACAAGACAAGAAATGTTAAATATCATTTATACTGACGTGATAAAGGAAAATTAGAAATACTATAATTGTACAAGAAAACCAAAATTACACTCTAATACGAGAACACACGCCAGATGCTTTGTTGACTGAACCTGTAATGAAGCATTATTCAGGACACACAAATAATAAGAAAATAAAGAACAGTAGTTAGTTACCTTAATTTATATTGACGAAAAGCACTCAGATCATTACAATATCTCCATTGGATCAACCTCTGCTATCTCTCCCATCAAACCACTGCATAAAACATGGAACAACACTCTGCACTACCACATCTCATCTCAACTTCCGCTACAAGCAGTGTCCACCACAACTGCTCGGCAAGAACTGCCTGCCGCTACCTCTCAATACGCACTGCCAGTGCAGGCGGCGGAACAATACTCTCTCTGGCGCGATTTTTGGCGCTGTGGCTCAGTGTAGCCACCTTTCATATGCCCTTCCTCCACGGGCCAGAATTTGATGGTATTTTTGCCAGCATTGGTGGTGAAAATACCACCAAATTCGTCAAAAAAAATACAGACAAACATAAAAGATAATATTAATACGTAAATATCATATAACTAGATAAAATTTTGGCTTTGCACTGACGTTACAATAGCCTAATATATAAAATACACTAAGCAATACAAATTCTTTCATACATGTGACTTTACATAATAGTTTACAGAAATATCATGTGGTTAAACAATTCAATCGATAACGTCAGCAATGACGAATATGAGCAGGTAAGAGTCTTATAACTTTCACAAACAGTAATACACAAAAAATCAGTTAATACAAATATTCACAACAAGTAGTTCACAGTTCCAGCAGTAGCCCCCAGCATTGTTGAATAGGTGCTGACAGCAACAAGTGACATCATCTCAGTAGAAGCAGTCCATCAGTGGCACCCAGCATTGTGGAACAGGTGCAAAATCCAACAGGTGACATCATTTTAGTAGAAGCAGTCCATCAATGGCACCCAGAAATGTTGAGTAGGAGCAGACTCCAACAGGTGACACCATTCCAGTAGAATCAGTCCATCAGTGATACCCAGCAATGTTGAGCAGGTGCAGACACCAAGAAGTGACTTCATTTCAGTAGAAGCAGTTCATCAATGGCACCCAGCAATGTTGAGTAGGTGCAGACAGCAAGAAGTAACATCATTTCAGTAGAAGCAGTCCATCAATGGCACCCAGCATTGTGGAGTAGGTTCAGACTCCAACAGGTGACATCATTTCAGTAGAAGCAGTCCATCAATGGCACCCAGCAATGTTGAGTAGGTGCAGACAGCAAGAAGTAACATCATTTCAGTAGAAGCAGTTCATCAGTGGCACCCAGCAATGTCGAGTAGGAGCAGACTCCAACAGGTGACACCATTCCAGTAGAAGCAGTTCATCAGTGGCACCCAGCATTGTGGAGTAGGTTCAGACTCCAACAGGTGACATCATTTCAGTAGAAGCAGTCCATCAATGGCACCCAGCAATGTTGAGTAGGTGCAGACACCATCAAGTGACATTATGTCAGTAGAAGCAGTTCCATCAGTGGCACCCAGCATTGTGGAACAGGTGCAGACTCCAACAGGTGACATTATTTCAATAGATGCAGTCCATCAGTGGCACCCAGAATTGTGGAACAGGTGCAAACAGCAACAGGTGACATCATTTCAGTAGAAGCAGTCCATCAGTGGCACCCAGCAATGTTGAACAGGTGCTACAGCAACAAGTGACACCATTTCAGTAGAAGCAGTCCATCAGTGGCACCCAGCATTGTGGAACAGGTGCAAACAGCAACAGGTGACATCATCTCAGTAGAATCAGTCCATCAGTGGCACCCAGCATTGTGGAACAGGTGCAAACAGCAACAGGTGACATCATCTCAGTAGAATCAGTCCATCAGTGGCACCCAGCATTGTGAAACAGGTGCAAACAGCAACAGGTGACATCATCTCAGTAGAATCAGTCCATCAGTGGCACCCAGTAATGTTGAGTAGGTGCAGACACCATCAAGTGACATTATTTCCATAGAAGTAGCTCCATCTGTGCACCCAGTATTGTTGAGTAGGTGCAGAGAGCAGCAAAAGACATCATTTCAATAAAGGCAGTTCCATCAGTTGCACCCAGCAATGTTGAACAGGTGCAGACACCATCAGGTGACATTATGTCAGTAGAAGCAGTTCCATCAGTGGCACCCAGCATTGTGGAGTAGGTTCAGACTCCAACAGGTGACATCATTTCAGTAGAAGCGGTCCATCAATGGCACCCAGCAATGTTGAGTAGGTGCAGACACCATCAAGTGACATTATGTCAGTAGAAGCAGTTCCATCAGTGGCACCCAGCATTGTGGAACAGGTGCAAACAGCAACAGGTGACATCATTTCAGTAGAAGCAGTCCATCAATGGCACCCAGCAATGTTGAGTAGGTGCAGACAACAACAGGTGACATCATTTCAGTAGAAGCAGTCCATCAATGTCACCCAGCATTGTTGAACAGGTGCACACATCAACAAGTCACATTTCTCAGTAGAAGCAGTTCATCAATGGCACCCAGCATTGTGGAGTAGGTTCAGACTCCAACAAATGACATTAAACAACTATCACTTATCACACAGTTCATTAGCAGAAATTAAACATGTCCTAGTGGCACCAATCATGTAGAAAAAGTACAAGTAACAGTCCATAATTTCATCCCTACTCAGACAGTTCAAGCATGAACAATAGTTTGAATACACTTACAAATGCTTTTACAATGCTTTTACACTAAACATACAAATCATAACAACACACAAATGATATCAGATAATTGTTATATTACTATTACAAATACACAAACATCAGTTAATATTTTTGGGTGTCAGTGCAAGCCACTACAAACAAATAAAATAATATTTAGGAGATAAGTGGCTAGGATTAGGAAAGGAAAACACACAAAACACACTCACTCATCTTTCATCCACATTAAGTACTACTGTGTAATTGTATAGTGTTAACTGGCTGAATCCACTTCTGTCAAATTTCATGTTCATCATGTGTATCAAGTAGTAGTGACAGCAATGTATAACAGTCAATAATTGTTAAGTCAACGTCATAGTCATCATGTCAAGACCAATGTTTGCCAAGCCAGATCAAAATGTACTGTTACTGAACAACTGTCAGTGTGCCAAGATATGCAACTTCCTCTCTCCAAAAAAAAAAAAATACATACTGCTTAGTGATTTAACAAAGTGTGTGTAGACAATCTTCCTTCCATTTTAGTGTTCTAGTCTGCTATCTTCATCCTCCTTGTTCCATATAGACCAACAACAAAAAAAATATGCACCTCACTTATTTTACCTCTTATACCCGTACTCCAATCAACTTCATACAATCTCAATACCTCCATAATACCTCTTCAATACGTCGACATATAAACCTTAGCACCAATATCATTTCACTTCCATAACAACTCTTTCCTCAAGTCAGTTTCGTCGAAAAAGTACAGATACAATCCTAATGCAAACCTCCTCATCCCATACAATCCGAGGACACACTGTCAACACACAGCCTCTGTGTAATCCATCTGACCAAAATCTTCTACTCATTATGAATTATAAACAAAGAATGCATACATGACCTCTAACAGACTTAGTTCGAATAACTCTCAGTAATTAAGTACGATTACGGAGTGTGAATGATCCTAATATTTCACAGTGTGTACACCACTTCAAGAATTATGGCAAACAGAAGCAAACATGTGGAGTATTTCTTGTGTCAAGTGTCACTTCCTATTTCAATTGCTCACGAAAAATGCAGTGTAATAACTGTGTTGGTATGTCATGTCGTTAGCTTCCTTCCTATTGGCATACATTTATACAGCTTTCATAAAACCTCCAGCTCATGTGACTTCTATGACGTTTCTTGTACTAATGTCGTTCGTCGAATTATAGCAGTTCATTTTCTTATGTTAAAATATAAAGCACTGAGCGTAAGCAAAACAAGCAATAGCGAGTAAATATACCAGTAGAGAACAGAATGTCAACAAGTGGATGCAGCACAATTTCTATAACGAGGCTTCGCCAAGCGAACAATCCGTAACCCATACCACAGTGTAACCTGAACTCTATGTTCATACACAGTACAACAGCATTTCTATATACAAAATTAAAGAGTAGTTGTGACAACAAACAGAAATGTATAAATATTCAATCCATACGCATAGCAGCAAACATATCTTACGTAATAAACAGGTCATTAGCATCGTATCTTAATAAGTAAACATGAAGGCGCAAGCAGATAAATCACAAAGTATAACTTACATACCTAACCACATCAGCACAATTAATCAGGTGACAATTATAATTTAAATAAATAGGCACAGCAGGCACATAATAAAAAAAATATAACATCAGTGAAAAAGCAGTGCAGCCACGCGATGCATAATATACACAAGTTACAATCCAGTACATTAATAAAAATTGTCAAAATCAGTTAACGTACACAAGCACGTCGCTTCACAAGCAAATTCATAGAACATGTAATTAGCACAAAGTATGAATCACGTAATCGCGAGCAGCAAATTACGTCTAAAGTACGTACCTGAGTGGAAATATGTTACCTGAAAAATAAACTCAATTAATAATTACCTTTTTAGTTTATTACTTTCTTCTTCGAAATGACATTTTTCCTGAAATTTTCTCGATAGCAAGTCGTCTTAACGTCGGACACGCACAGAATTTACCTGAAGTTCTTAAATATTTTATAGAACCGTATCCTGAAAAATACTGAATGTTAATAACAGAATTCATCAAGTCACTATAGCTTTATATTGAATTTAATCGGAGAAATTAGACTGTGTATTTATTTACGGCTGTCAGTGCATTCGCACTGAGCGCTCGATCAGCTGTAGGCGCGTGACGTAGGAAGTGATTGTTTGCGGTCAACGACTGCCTTTAGCGGCGCGCAGACTTGACTGTTGCTTTGAGTATGTGCCGCCGCCAAAACACAGCGCGGTATCCTTGTACTCTCCGTGTGTTTACATATAACTGTTAGTTTCTCAAAAGTATGTCATTCTACAAAAATTTTTCAAAAGTATATCATTCCACAAAAATTTTAACGTTGGATATATGATGTATTCCCTTAGAGCGTCGTGATTTAAGAGTTTCTACTTCTACAGTGTTATCATGTATAATTTTGCGAATTCTATATGGACCGTTATAAAGCAGAAAAAATTTCCGACACAAGCCTTTACCTTTGTGAGACAATCGATGAGACTTAATTAACACCTTCTGACCAACTGACAAGATTTTTAAACGACCAGGACGCTTCGCTGATCTCTCTCTTCTAGCAGCCGCAGACGCAATATTTTGTAGAGCCTGGTTGACAACTTCAGAATGCCGCAGTTTCCGTGGAGGCGGAAAAGGAACGATTTCAGAAATCCGATTTGTCGGTGCTTTGTTTTTTAATATCAGTATAGGCGGTAAAGAAGTTGAGTCGTTAGGAAGTTCATTCAGAATGTTTTGAAAAATATGAAGATACTGATCCCACGTCCTGTGATTCTGATGACAATAAAGACGACACAATTTATTGATTTCCTTCATCCATCTCTCTGAAGCGTTAGATTGAGGGTGAAAAAGTGAAATGAAGATTGGTTTAATTTTACGACGTTGTAGAGTACGAAGCCAAATTTTAGAACGAAACTGTGATCCATTATCTGATATAACCTTATCAACATGACCCACTTCTTTAAGAAAATGGTTAATGAAAGCATTAGATACTGAACGAGCTGTTGCTTTGCGTAACGGTGTAAAACACACATATTTTGATGTCGACTCCACTGCTACGAAAATGTACGCAAAACCATTAGTAGATCGAACCACTGGACCGAACAAATCAACTGCTGCCATGTCCTTTAATTTTGCTGGAATGATAGGAAACAACGGTGCTCTGTGAGATACTGTTGGCGGTTTAGCCTTTTGACATAATTAGCATTTGGCAAGAACAAATCGAATACGTTTTTCCATATTATTGAAGTAGCAATTTTCTCGTAATTTATGAAAGCATTTTCTGGGACCAAAGTGTGCATAACTGAAATGCGTATACCAAATCAGCTTATTAACCCACTCATCAGGAATACAAACTAACCAAACAGAGTTGTCGACCGATTTTCGTTTAAAAAGAATGTCATTGCGAACTAAATAATGCTGTCTAATCGTTGCGCTTTCCTTTCTCCTCCACTTCTCCTTAATGTCCTTCCAGATTGGATCCTTATTTTGCTCCTTAGCGATATCCTGGAGCGAAGACGAAATAAAGTTCTCAAACGCAACACCTTGAATATACATCAAACAATAATTGTTTTCCTTGCAGTCCTCTTCAGCACTTTGTTTCAAACCCATAGGTGCACGTGATAAAGCATCAGCAACAATATTTGAAGAACCCTGTATGTAAACAATACTAAAATCAAATTCCTGTAGGTACAACGCCCATCGTGACAATCTGCCGTGAGTTAATTTTGTCGACATAAGAAACTCCAGAGCTCGATGATCGGTGTAAACCTTAGTATGTCTGCCAAACAAGAATGTGCGAAATTTTGTAAAAGCCCAAACAACAGCCAAAGCTTCAAGTTCCGTAATCGAATAATTCTTTTCTGATTTCGAGAGAACACGACTTCCAAATGCAATAGTCTTTTGTACTACAACGCCGTTTTCTTCTATCTCTTGAAATAAATGTGCACCTAGGCCTTTGTATGATGAGTCCGTCGCCAAACAAAAATCTTTAGATAAATCCGGGTGTGATAGAAGTGGGGCGGCAACTAAGGCATCACGAAGTTGTTCAAATTCTGACTGAGCTTCCTCATCCCAACACCAATTAGATTTCTTTCCGGATAGTTCACATAAACGAGGTGTGGCCAAATTGTCCAATCTAACAAAGCGTCTCAGAAAATTACAGACACCAAGGAAACTACGAACGTCACGTTTTGTGGTAGGAACAGCATAATTACGAATAGCGTCTAATTTTTCTGGATCAGGAATAATACCTTCTGTAGAAATAATGTGACCGAGAAATCTCACCTGAGAACGACCAAATTCAGATTTTTCCAAGTTTACTGTAATGCCAACTCTTGCAAAGATACGTAACAATGAATCCAAAATTTTGTTGTGCTCACTCCAAGAATGTTTAGCAATAAGAATGTCGTCAACATATGAAGTAATATTGTCACGAAGATACACAGGTAAAATTTCATTTAAGCTACGAATGAATGCTGCCGAAGATACAGTAAGTCCAAACGGTAATTTCCGAAACTGGTAACAGTTACCAAAGGCTAAAAAGGCAGTATATTTTCTACAATCAGGGTGGAGTTCTATTTGCCAAAAACTTGCGCGCATGTCAATCGTGGATAAAACTTTAATTCCATGGAAATGTTGAAGAAGTTCATCTAAATTTTGTGGGCGGTCAGTTTCAGGAATGATGATATTATTTATCTGTCTGGAATCCAGAACCAAACGAATTGACCCATCCTTTTTCAGAACAACGTGTAATGGGCTAGTATAAGGACTGACTGCAGGCTCAATAATGCCCTGATCTAACATGTACTGGAGTTCATTCTTAACCTTGTCTCTGTAAGCCAAAGGAATAGCGTACGTTTTCCCGCGAAATGGTGTGTGTTCTTTTACTTTAAATAAATATTGTAAGCCTTGTATAGTTCCTGTGTGATGACTAAATACTGTAGCATGTGAAGTCAAAATGTGGTGCAGCTCTTCTCTTGCAACGTCATCTGGCACTTCAGCTTTCTTAACCTTTTCATTAATTAGTTCTTCGCTATTAATTATATCATCCATCGCGTCTCTGTATCTATTGTCATTGTCATGAATAAACACATTGTCGTCATAATGCTCAACGAAAACATCAGAAGTAAGAAACCTTAAACATTTAGTATCTGACTCAGATCTTGTTAAACACTCGAAAAATTTCAAACATTTCGGCATTCCGGCAACAGTCAAATTCACACTTCCTTCTTTAAAGTTCAAAATTGCCTTATGTGCTTAAGAAACTCCATACCTAATATAATTTGTGTACTGAGTAATGGAACAATAATAAAATTAGCAGAAAATTCGTATCCTTGACAATTGAAATTTAGGTTGGTCTGTTGTTTAACTTCTACACCTTTTCCAGAAATCGCTCCTAGAACTGTAGTTTTAGAAATAGGTAACACAGGACAGGCAATAGTCCTGTCACATATACGAAAAACTGATTCACTAATGACGTTCAATGGGCTCCCAGAATCTAAAACAGCAGTGAACTTATTCTTGCCCACACATACTTCAATAACAGGATGTAAAAATGCGTCTACATTGTTTTCCTTTTCGTCTAACAAAATGTCTCTCATGTCTTCCAGGCGTACGTAGTGTAAAGCCGTAGTGTCATTACTTTCTGAACCGTCTATATTGCTGCCAGAAGCCGAAGCTGCTAGTCATTGTCGATTGTTTGCGTCACGTCTTTGATTGTTCCCGTCATTTCGCGGATCAATTTCTACGATTTGCACTTGTCTCTCTGAAGTTCTGTCACGTGGAGGATGCCAATTAGGTCCTTCCTGTCTGTTAGATGCAAATTCTTGGTTGTGTCTGTTATTAAAATTTCTATTTTCCTGTCTGTCTGCATAACTGCTTCTTGTGTAATTTCGACTGTCACTTCTGAAATTATTGTTGTATCTACTACCCTGGTTATTTCTGTAGTAAGAATTTCTATTACTGTATGAATAATTTCTGTCCTGATGACACCGATTACTGTTTCCATATGATTGATCATCCCGGTACGAATTACCGCTATTATAATTGTCTGTGTAATTTCTGTTAGAACGTCTGTTATTGTCATAGGGCTGGTATCTATTGTCCTGTCTGTTACGTCTGTCATTCTCAACATTACCCATATAACGTCCGTTCCGATCACTATCCCTTTTCTCTGAAAATCGATTGTAATTACTGTTACTGAAAAAGTTACAAGAAGTCCCGTCGTCGTTGTCATACTCAAGTTCTTGCAACAAAGTCTTAAAAGTCTCAATGTCGTCTTTACATCGTCCGGCTAAAGCAATTTGTCTTATGGATTGTGGCAGCTTAGTTAAACAAATGCTAATTAATTCAGTCGGGCTATAAGGGTTGAAAAGGAACTGATTCTTTCGAATCATGTCTTCAAAATATTCCGCTGGCGTGCGGAACTCAGACTGTTTGAAATTACGCTGCATGATAAGACTGTGTTTGACTCTGTCTTGCGTGTTTTCGGACCAATATGCCGATAGAAATGCATGATAAAAATCATTCAGATTATTACAATCTCTAATGAGTGCGCGCATCCGCGTCGCCGGTTCGTTTTCTAAATATCCGCACATAAATTCCAGTTTGTGACTTAGTGGCCAATTTGGTGGAAGTGCGTACATAAATTGATCTAACCATGCACATGGATGTATGTCATTCTTAGAATTGCGGAAGATCTTAAATTTCCGAACAGTCAAAAAGTGTTTATAGTCAAAGTTTTCGCCTCGTGGCGACAAAGACCTACCGCGTCTGTCCCAGTCCCAATGTCGATTATTGTCAAGTTCGCGCGCCTGGCGATCTCTTGTTGCATCCCGTAAATGAAACAAATTATTTTCTTCAAACCCCTCTGGTATCTGTGATTCTAAATTTCCTTTGCCGTCTTTTCCTACGATTTCGCCTTCAATTTGTTTGACTTGCTTTTTTAATGCCTCAAATTCCCTTTTCACGCGTTCATTAAATTTTCCCTGATTTTCAACATGTTTATTTATGCTCTGGTACTCTTCGGTTTCTGAAAATGGCAATGGAGCTGTGTCATCTGAATCTCTGTCCCCATTTAAACTAAGATTTGTCAATTTATCTGAAATCTCCTCCACTCTTTCCGATAAGTCACCAATTTGTTCTCTCTGTTTATTTACGTCTTCCGTAAGTGTCGCGACTCGGGTTTCAGTATTAACACATTTATTAGTTAACTGTTCATACTGTTGTGTTAGGTTATTTAATCTGTCATTTGGTACGGATTCCTCGATTCTCTCAAATATTTCTTCCTTATCTTTCGCACGTTGTAAATTTAACTCTGAAAATTTCTGTACTATCGCGCGATCTCTTTCTTCCTGTTCTCTATCCTGTTCCCTTTGTCTAATCTCTACTGCAACTAATCTATTATTGTGAGCATTCAAAATCGGTTGTACTTCTTCTCGAATTTCTTTCTTTAATTCATCTTTCATGTTTTTGAAACATGTCCCTATTCGTGAGTCTAACCGTGTTTCCATTGTTCCCATCTGTGTTTTTAATTCAGATCTAAACTGTGTTTCCATTGTTCCCATCTGTGATCCAAGTGAGTCTAACCGTGTTTCCATTGTTCCCATCTGTGTTTTAATTGTACCTATCTCTGTTTTAAATTCAGATCGTATCTGTGATCCCATTGTTCCCATATCAGTTTTAATTGTTCCTATTTGTGATTCTAACCGAGATCCCAAATTTAATATTGCACTCATCAACTGCTCCGTGTTAAGTTGCTCGAAATTCTTTTCGCCCCTAACATTTCCCACAAAACTAACTTCCTTCTGCATAGCCATAAAGCTATCTGTGTTCGATACTATTCCACAATCTTCTATCGTTAATCTCGGGTTCTGTGAATTTTCTGATTGAGAAAAATTTTGAAATGGTTCCGGACTATTTTCCCGACTTCTTAAATTGTCTTCCACTACATTATTCATGATACTGTTTTCCTCTGTTGGCGAGTTCGCCATGTTAACAATTTCGTCATTCTCACTATCCATCATTTTTGCCTTTTTCATGGATCGCGTAATCATTTACTAAATGTACAAAACTCGTCACTGTACGAAAATTACACACAATGCCTCCTTATGTCCAACAATACCATTCACTCGAAATGTTTCCCTCAAACACGTTTACTCGAACAATTGAAATAATTGCACTAAATTACCAAACCCGTGGACAAGACAACAAAAAATGAATAAATTTTGAGAGGATGAAAGGGGGCAAGGCACCAGGTTGGGACGAAGTAACAGTGGATATGATACGAGCAGCAGGAGAAGTAGGAACCCAGTGGCTATACAGAGTGCTGAGGGTGGTGTGGAAGGAGAACAGAATTCCTGAGGATTGGAAGAAAGGAATTATAGTCCCGATCTTCAAGAAAGGGGATAAAAGGAGATGTGAGAACTACAGAGGAATCACCCTGCTATGCCACTGTGGAAAAATCTATGAAAAGATCCTGGAGAAGAGAATAAGAAGCAGTATTGAAAGTAGACTGCAAGAGGAGCAGTATGGTTTCAGACCGGGAAGATCAACAACGGACCTCATATTTGCGGTAAGGCAACTGCAGGAAAGGCACTATGAGTACGGGAAGCACTTAATCATGGCCTTTTTAGATATTGAGAAGGCGTATGACAGTATCTGTAGGGACAAGCTCTGGGATGTGCTGAACGCAAAAGGGATAGATGAAGAGATAACACGAAAAGTCAGAAAAATGTATGAGGGAAGTGAGAGTTGTGTGAAAGTGGGGAGGGAATGTACTGCATGGTTCAAGCTGGAAAATGAGCTGCGACAGGGAAGTGCACTTTCGCCTTTATTGTTTATTATTGTTATGGATGAAATCCTACAGCAAGTGTCAGATGCAATTGGAGATCATAAAATGAAAGCAGTGCTTTTTGCCGATGACCTGATGTTATGGGGAAATTGCGAGAAGGAGGTGCAAGAGCAGTTAGATGCATGGGAGGCAACGGCAGCACAATATGGAATGCATTTCTCTGCAAAGAAAAGTAAAATAATTGTCACAACAAGGAAGACGAATAGGCCAAATGTGGATATAACTTGTGGAGGGGAAAAACTACAAGTGGTAGAGAACTTCAAGTACCTGGGAAGCGTGATTGAAAGTAAGGGGGGAAACGCAATGGAAATAAATGAAAGGTGCAGAAAAGCAGGGCAGTTCTACAAATGCATTAGGGGGCTTATTTGGAGCAAGGAGGTGCCACAGAAATCCAAGGGAATTATATACCGAACCTACTTTGTCCCCATATTGGCATACGGAAGTGAGACATGGGTAATGCACAAAAGCGACAAAAGTAGAATACAGGCTAGCGAAATGAAGTTCCAGAGGAGCAGGTTGGGTGTAACAAGACGAGACAGATTGCGAAATGAGTATGTGAGGGAAAGACTAAAGGAGGAACCAGTACAGGACAGGATAGAAAAACCAAGACTGCAGTGGTACGGACACATGAAGAGAATGGATGAGGGAAGAATTCCTAAGAGGATGTTTGATCTGCAACTGGAGGGGAAGAGGCCCAGAGGAAGACCAAGAGATAGATGGGTGAAGGGAGTGAAGGAATGTGTGACGAGAAGAGGAGAGAACTGGACGAAGGTGGAAGAGGGGGAATGGTGGAAAGACAGAACACGATGGAGAGGCTTGTGTTCCCGACAGACCCAGCCAGTGGCTGGAAACTGTCCAAGATGATGATGATGATGACCATTAGAACAATACCAATTACCAAATCTACACATGCAAAATGGACTACAATTACCAAACTACAAATTACTACAATACTACTGTCTACTATTTTTACAATCAGAAGATTCCAAGGGACGATCCTAAGCAGCGGTCGCCACGTGCATGGGGGCTTAATAAAATGAAAAATTAAAATGCAAATAATTTTAGTAGCTGTATGTCCGATTACGCAAGTATCGTAAACGGCTGGCCCTGACAACTAATTGTTACGCTATCTGACTGCATAGAATGACAACAAAGAATGAAATGAAAATTTTCGTTAACACAGTTAATTAATTAAGTCCCCAGCAACTATAAAATCTATGAAACCAACAAAGCACAAGTGTCGCTGTTCTGTGTGTGGTCGTGTGACTCAACGCACATCTGGCACGGTTCTTCTTCAACAAGACAAGAAATGTTAAATATCATTTATACTGACGTGATAAAGGAAAATTAGAAATACTATAATTGTACAAGAAAACCAAAATTACACTCTAATACGAGAACACACGCCAGATGCTTTGTTGACTGAACCTGTAATGAAGCATTATTCAGGACACACAAATAATAAGAAAATAAAGAACAGTAGTTAGTTACCTTAATTTATATTGACGAAAAGCACTCAGATCATTACAATATCTCCATTGGATCAACCTCTGCTATCTCTCCCATCAAACCACTGCATAAAACATGGAACAACACTCTGCACTACCACATCTCATCTCAACTTCCGCTACAAGCAGTGTCCACCACAACTGCTCGGCAAGAACTGCCTGCCGCTACCTCTCAATACGCACTGCCAGTGCAGGCGGCGGAACAATACTCTCTCTGGCGCGATTTTTGGCGCTGTGGCTCAGTGTAGCCACCTTTCAATGGATAACCATCAGCTACATAATGGAAGGACGACAATGAAAATTTTTGTTGTACTTGGACTTGAATCCGGATTTCTCGCTTATCGCTAGCGATTGACTAATCATTTGGCTCTTCAAGCAGGAAACTTCAACATGTCGTCAACTATTTATCTACAACCTGTACTCGTACATCCATTAGGTATATTTCCGTACAGGGGAGACATTTTACTTGAAAGTCGCTTGCCCGGTGTTGGGTGATAAATACGATACTGCAGTGCCCGTGTTATTGTGAATTACATCTACATCTACATCTACATGGTTACTCTGCAATTGGCACTTAAGTGCCCGGCAGAGGTTTCATCGAACCATTTTCATACTACTTCTCTGCCATTCCACTCTCGAATGGCGCGTGGGAAAAAGGAACACCTAAATCTTTCCGTTCGAGCTCTGGTTTCTCTTATTTTATTATGATGATCATTTCTCCCTACGTAAGTGGGTGTCAACAAAATATTTACGCATTCGGAAGAGAAAGTTGGTGATGGAAATTTCGTAAATAGATTTCGCCGCATAGAAGACCGCCTTTGATTCAGTGACTGCCACCGCAAGTCGCGTATCATATCAGTGACACTCTCACCCCTATTGCGCGATAACATAAAACGAGCTGCCCTTCTTTGCCCTTTTTCGATGTCCTCCGTCAATCCTATCTGGTAAGAATCCCAGACCGCGGAGCAATATTCCAGCAGAGGACGGATAAGTGTAATGTAGGCTGTCTCTTTAGTGGGTTTGTAGCATCTTCTAAGTGTTCTGCCAACAAAGCGTAGTCTTTGTTTCGCCTTCCCCACTATTTTATCTATGTGGTCTTTCCAACTGAAGTTACTCGTAATTGTAATTCCTAGGTATTTAGTCGAATTGACACTCCTTACATTTGTGCGGCTTATCGTATACCAAAAATTTATCGGATATCTTTTAGTAGGCATGTGGATGACCTCGCACTTTTCTTTGTTTAGTGCTAATTGCCACTTTTCGCGCCATACAGAAGTTCTCTCTAGATCATTTCGTAATTGGAATTTATCGTCTGATGATTTTACTAGACGGTAAATTACAGCGTCGTCTGGAAACAATCTAAGGGAGCTGCTCAGATTATCACCTAGATCATTTATGTAAACGAGGAACAGCAGAGGGCCTATGAGACTACCTTGCGGAACTTCTGTTCTACTCGATGATTTACCATCTATCACTACGAACTTTGACCTCTCTGAGAGGAAATCACGAATCCAGTCTCTACAACTGAGACGATACTTCATATGCAATTTGTTTAGTGGTCGCTTGTGAGGAACGGTATCACTAGCCTTCTGGAAATCTAGGAATATGGAATCGAACTGAGGTCCCTTGTCGACAGCACTCATTACTTCATGGGAATAAAGAGCTAGCTGCGTTGCACAAGAACGATATTTTCTGAATGCGTGTTGGTTATGTAACAATAAGTCATGTTCTTCAAGGTGATTCATAATGTTCGAGTACAGAATATGCTCCAAAACCCTACTGCAAATAGAGGTCAGTGATAGGAGTCTGTAATTCAATGGGTTACTCCTGTTTCCTTTCTAGAATATTGGTGTGACCTGTGCTACTTTCCAGTCTTTAGGAACAGACCTTTCGTCAAGTGAGCGATTGTATATGATTGCTAAGAAAGGTGCTATTGTGTCTACATACTCTCATTGGTATACCATCCGTACCGGAAGACTTGTCTTTCTTAAGTGATTTGAGTTGTTTCGAAACACCTAACATATCTACTTTTATGTCACTCATGCTAACAACTGTTAGCTGTTTTTGAATTCTGGAATATTTACTTCCTTTTCTTTCGTGGGGGAATTACGGGAAACCGTATTTAGTAACTCCGGTTTAGTGGCACCATCATCGGTAACATTTCCATCGCTATCGCGCAGTGACGGTATTGACTGTTTTTTGCCGTTGGTGTACTTTACATACGGTTACGATTACATTACGATGCAAAATTCCTTCGGGCACGCATTAGTTCTGGTGCCATACAAATTTTCAGTTTCCTCATTCCATTATACCGCTGATGGTTGTCCATATCCGAGCCTGCCAATACATTTAACGTGTTTCATAACGACTGTAATCGCTGCAGAGCCTGTGCCAAAGGTACACTGCATCGTAATTCAGAATAACACAGACACTGCAATATCGTGTTTATCCACCGACACTGGATAAGCGTCTTTCAAGTAAAATGTCTCCCGTGTACAGGAATGTAAAAAAAAAAAAAAAAAAAAAAGTGGTTCAAGTGGCTCTGAGCACTATGGGACTTAACTTCTGAGGTCAGCAGTCCCCTACAACTTAGAACTACTTAAACCTAACTAACCTAAGGACTTCACACACATCCATGCCCGAGGCAGGATTCGAACCTGCGACTGTAGCGGTCGCGCGGTTCGAGACTGTAGCGCCTAGAACCGCTCGGCCACTCCGGCCGGCACAGGAATGTACACAATGGATGAACAAGTATAGATCGTAGACACATGGATGACGATGTATGGGAGTTTGAATATGTCCTTTAGTCTTCCGTTAAGAGGCAGCGCACAGTCCGGATGGAAGGATCTTAATTGTGGTCCCTCTCTTTTGAGCCCAACCCGACGGATACCTATGGTAGATCGGGGACAACCACCGTTCAGGTCGTGTTGTCGGCGGGGCCGGGAGGTGCTTGCGCCTGCTGTACTATACTAAGAGCCTTGTAGGCTCAACACAAACCGTTAGTGTCAATACCTTATTACTTTTACCACAAGTACCCTTTCATTAGCAACTTTGAGCCAAACACAAAATCAGTTACCTCTCTATTGTATATCGTAAACTGTTTAGCAGGCTGGACATGGAGGTCTTAGTCTTAGTTTCTAGCTTTAACGTACTCTAATCTCTTCTAGTTAAGTTAGTTTTTAGGATGGTAGATGTTAAAGGCATGGTGAGCGACGGCCAGCGTCTTGAGGGTCATTCCAAGACCCGGGCCACCGCCCACAACCAGGTGACGGGCAATATTATACCTATCCCTTCTCTATTCAGTTCTCCCCTTCCTTCTTTCTAAATATTTAATTTCGTTTTGTATATTAATATCTTACTTGATTTTGTATTAGTTATAAGTTTTTCTAATGCTGCACAAAAAAAGATATCAAATGGATCTAAACAAATAGAGCCCGCCTCCACGTGGCAGGACACGGGCAACGGTGTGAGTGGGGACGGGAGCCGAGGTGGTGTTACTTTGTCACTCCGGACCCCGGACCCAGTCACAGCGGCTAAGTGGCAACATACGACCCACCATAAGAAATTAGACGGTGGGTCATAAAATATAAGCAGCTAGTGAAAAAAAAAGTCTTACTCACATAGCCAAACGAAAGGCGCGACTTCAAGAGTACTCTGTAATGGTTGCCTCACCGCGCCTCTAGTGATTGAGTGCTCAGTCCGACAGGGTTGCAAACATTCCAGGATACTGTATGCTTTGGCATTAGAGCCCCTACTCCAGGGACTTCGCGAGTGTCTGATGGGCCTGCATGGACACTGCTTCTGTAGTACGGCCTAGGCTGACGATTTAGTCCTCCACCTACGCAATGAAGACTGCGGCTCTGACTTGGGTGGCGACATATGGCGAAGCATCGGGCTGTTCTCTTAACATTTCCAAATCGAAGGTTCTGCTTATTGGTGAGGGAATACATGGGAGTTATGTTGCTCCTCTAAGTGTGGCCACCAGCGTCCGCTGTTTGGGCAATGATTTTATGAATGACCTCCGTCGTTCCGTGGTAACAAACAGTAGACGTCTCCTCCAAACGATCAGGGCTGGCTTTGTGGACCACCGACTTGGACCCCTCGACACTGTACAGCGTGCGCAATACGTTAATTTCAACCACGCCTCTCGCCTCCCCCACGTGGTACAAGTGTTCCCGGTTCCGATTACCCTCGCCCGTCGTATGTTGATGGCGATGGGACCCTTTGTACCGGGACGTTATTTAAAGTTCAATTTCCTCTCTTGCTCTCCCACGGGAATGTGGAGGAGCAGGTTTATTTCAAGTGCCAGACAGAGTTACGGCACTTTTTGTTAGCTCCAATCTGAAAGTCTCGCGCTGTTGCATACGAGCCTGACCGGACTTTTCTTACACCAATATGCGCCAGCCGCCATGTCAGCCCCAGTCACGTTATCAGACATTCCACTCCCCCCCCCCCCACACCCTCCTTTATAACTTTCGTAATTTCTTTCTCGAATTATGTTGAATGCTCCTCTCCTTATCCCCTCCACGTATACCCCATACAAAGACTGTCCACGACACATTACAAAAGTGTCGACCCTCCAATACCATCGAACACACGTTTCCCATATCATATGGCGACGTGTGTGAAAGCGGTTCATGCAGGTTTTCTCGACACCAGCGTCCAGTCCACCTGGTATATCACCGTCAATGGCAAACAAGTCAACCACTTTCGTTTGCACCGCATCCACCTCGCCGTGACACCACTCTGTGTTCACTGTGGTGTAGATGACACAGACGCTCACAGATTTTCATGTGGTCCGTCATCTGGCGTCTGGAGACTTGTGCTGCGTATCTTGATTTTCCTTACCCGACAGAGACCTGCTCATACACTTTCTAGATGCTTTTATTCCCACATTTGGTTTATTCTATGTATGTTGTATGTTAACTGAGGTCCTAGAAATGACAGAGAGGCTCTGTCCCCGCTCCCGCTGCCGCAGCCGCAGTGGTCCACAACCCCACGACGACTACCACAGTCCACTTCAGCCCTCCGCCGCCCCAAACACCGAACCCAGGGTTATTGTGCGGTTCGGCCCCTGGTGCCCCCCCCCTCCCCCCCCCCCACCCCGCGCCAGGGAACGTCTCACACCAGACGAGTGTAAACCCTATGTTTGCGTAGTAGAGTAATGGTGGTGTACGCGTACAGGAAGAACTTGTTTTTGCAGCAATCGCCGACGTATTATAATTGAGGCGTTATAAGGGGAAGCAGCCCGCATTCGCCTAGGCAGATGGAAAACTGCCTAAAAACCGTCCACAGACTGACCGGCTCACCAAACCTCGACACAAGTCCGCCGGGCGAATTCGTGCCGGAGACCAGGCGCTCCTTCCCACTCTGGAAAGCCGAGCGTTAGACCGCTCGGCTAACCGGGCGGGCTTGTGATTTATTACCCCGCAACGAAAACTAACGCTGTAAATTGGATATGTGGCCTTACGGTCCGCTACCTTTTTGGCCCCGGCGAGGAGTCAGAACTGGGGTATTGGACGCAACTTAACGATCGACACTGTGCACTTGTTCGCAACCCCAAATACAACCAGCTCTTTTCCAATCTTCTATGGAGCCCCTTTCATTACCCGCCTTGCAGCTGGAACGTCCAAGCCATGAGAGACTGTTCCTTATTTTGCCAATGTGATTCTCTGAACGCACTGCAAACGAAATATCCAGTAAAATTTCGAGAAGACACGTTTGGGTGTTTCGCCAATAGGAAGGCGCTGGTGACTTCTGGAATTCTGGTAGATAGAATAATTAAAAAAATTGAAAAAGAAAAACATAAAAAACCGAAAAGTACAAAACAAAAATATAAAAAAATTAAATAAAATGAACTAAAAAAACAAAAGCCCCTATCCAACTACTTCCATTTTCATCGCTACTCTATATGTTCTTTCTCCTACTTTCTTCCTTTCCTACGCCCTTGTAGTAATAGGTTATTTGTTTCGGGATAGGCGTGGATAGGCGCCAAAGCTTGAAGAGGTGCAGTTTCTTTTTTTATTAGGCCACAAATGGCGGTGGCAAGTTTTTTTTTTTTTTGTAGTTTCCCTTTCCTGTCCTGGGGCGGGAAAAATAAAAAAAAAGCAGTAGCTGAGCACATAAAAAAAAGAAAAAATGAAATAACGGGTGGTTGAGATGCCCTGCTTTGGGACTGAGAGTGGAAAAAAGGGGCAGCGTCTTAAAAAAAAAAGATATCTGAATGGATACGCTGACGGTTTACGAAAAAAGAATAACGAGAAGGCGACCGCTCTCTATAACCGGGAAATCCGGGATCGAGTCCTGGCCCAGCACAAATTTTCGTTATCGTCATTCCATTATACAGCTGATAGTTATCCACATTCACGACTGCGAATACATTTAATGTATTTTATAATGGCAGTGATCGCCGCAGTGCCTATTCCTTCGGACTTAATATTGTAATTGGGAATAACACAGGCACTGCAGCATTGTATCCTACATTTCAGATCTTTTTGAGAAAGTGGGCAGGGGTGGAACGCAGAGACATTTTTCTGAGCAAATCTTGTTAACCGTAGCACACTTCTACTTTGTAGCACTCTTGGGAGAGGAAAACATATAGTTCCTAACAAATGAAGTCTTGACAGAACTGAAAAAATCACAATCCTGGAGGAGCTAAACAAGAGGAATACGCAGTTGGGAAATTGTTACTTCATCAAAGTGAGTATGTGTACCACAAAATTCGTCTCAATAGCATTCCTTTTGCATGGTTGTGGACTGTCACTTATCCGCACTGCAACTGATAAGAATGGTGATTTACTTGACGCCAAGGGATCCTCCCGTAAGACGATGGAACAATGTCCTTGACATGAAGATGGTACCTTGACCGAGACTGGTTGTGGATAAATTAACGCGCAGCCTGACGGAGTGGCTGTGCGATTCTAGGTGCTACAGTCTGGGACCGAGCGACCGCTACGGTAGCAGGTTCGAATCCTGCCTCCGGCATGGATGTGTGTGATGTCCTTAGGTTAGTTAGGTTTAATTAGTTCTATGTTGTAGGCGACTGATGACCTCAGAAGTTAAGTCGCATAGTGCTCATAGCCATTTAATTAACGCGCATCACAACACCTTTCGTGGTTTCGTGATTCCTTTCTTTAAATACACTGGTGTACAAAACTTAAGAACGAAAGTAACTTTCACATCGCGTGTCTGCCAAGAATCGTAGCTCTATCAAAGCTATACCATACATAGAAGGAACTGTCGCCCTGTAACACAGAAAGAAACTGAAAGAAAACACTGATCGTCTTGAACAACAAGTGAGTTACGTCGAGTGTGGTGCAATTCTGCAATGCATGAAAAGCGCTCGTTCCCAAACGGCCGCCTTTCACTCTCTTGTAACATGTTTACATAGCATTTTTCTAAACTTGCTTTGGTGTACCAATTGTGAAAGTCTGGGTTATTTAGACAAGCGAACTACTGTCCCTCTCTTTCGTTTGCCTCCGTCAGTACATAGTCATGACAAAGTAGACAGGAAAACTGAGATTTCTTTCACAAATATGACTACGCATCAGCACGCTTTTAAAAAGAATTGTTTATGCGAAACTCAGCTTGCCCTTTTCTCATATGACATCCTGTGAACCATGGATGAAGGGCAACAGGTGGATTCCATGTTGATAGACTTGCGGAAAGCGTCTAACACAGTGCCCCACTGTCGACTGTTAACGTAGGCCACAGTATAGCGATTAAGTTCCCAGATATGTGAGTGGTTTTTTTTTACCGCTAGTGTTCGTCAGGCACAACGGTATCGTCAGGAGTGCCAAAGGGAAGTGTGACAGAACCCCTTTTTATTCTCTGCATACACAAATGATCTGACAGACACTGTGAGCAAAAGTCTGTGGTTGTCTGCTGCTGATCCTGTTGTGTATGGGAAAGTGTCGTCGTTGAGTGACTGTTGGAGGATACAAGTTGACTTCGACAAAATTTCTAGTTGGTGTGATGAATGGCAGCTTGTTCTGAGTGTAGCGTTCCAAAGGAATATCAAATGGAACGATCGCAAAAGAGTAGGGAAGGCGACTTGGTTTATTGGGAGAATTTTAGGGAAGTGTAGCTTATCTATAAAGGAGGTCTCATAAAGAACACTGGTGTGACCCATTCTTGATTACTATTCAAGTGTGTGGGAGCCCAGCCGCATTAAACGAATACATAGAAGCTATTCAGAGGCGTGCTGCTAGATTTCTTACCTATAGGTTCTATCAGCATGCGAGTACTACGAAGATACTTCGTGAAATTAAATGGGAATTTCTGGAGGAAATATGACGTTCTTTTCGCGCAACACTATTGAGAGAGTACAGAGAATCTGCATTTGAAGCTGACTGCAGAATGATGCTTTTTTTATTTTGGTCATCATGCTTTTGACTGGTTTGATGTGGCCCGCCATGAATTCCTCTCTTTTGCTAACCTCTTCATCTCAGAGTAGCACTTGTAACATACGTCCTCAATTATTTGCTGGTGTATTCTAATGCATGTCTTCCTCTACAATTTTTGTCCTCTACAGCTCCCTCTAGTACCATGGAAGTCATTCCGTCATATCTTAACAGATGTCCTATCATCCTGTCCCTTCTCCTTATCAATGTTTTCCAAATGTTCCTTTCCTCTCCGATTCTGAGCAGAACTTCCTCATTCCTTACCTTATCAGACCAGCTAATTTTCAACATTCGTCTGTAGCACCACATCTCAAATGCTTCGATTCTCTTGTGTTCCGGTTTTCCCACAGTCTAGTTTCACTACCATACAATGCTGTACTCCAGACGTACGTTCTCAGAAATTTCTTCCTGAAATTAAGTCCTATTGTTTGATACTAGTAGACTTCTCTTGGCCAGGAATGACCTTTTTGCCATTGCTAGTCTGCTTTTGTCCTCCTTGCTCCGTCCGTCATTGGTTCCTTTACTGCCTAGGCAGCAGAATTACTTAACTTCATCTACTTCGTGACCATCAATCCTCATGTTAAGATTCTCGCTGTTCTCATTTCTACTACTTCTCATTATCTTCGTTTTTCTTCGACTTACTGTCAGTACATACTTTGTACTCATTAGACTGTTCATTCCGCTCAGCAGATCATGTAACTCTTCTTCACTTGCACTCAAGATAGCAATTTCATCAGCGAATCGTATCGTTGATATCCTTTCACCTTGAATTTTAATTCAACTCCTGAACCTTTCTTTTATTTCCATAATTGCTTCCTCGATGTATAGATTGAACAGTAGGGGCGAAAGGCTACATATATGTCTTACACCCTTTTTAATACGAGCACTTCGTTCTTGGTCGTTCACTCTTATTATTCCCGCTTGGCTGTTGTACATATTGTATATGACCCATCTCTCCTTATAGCTTACTCCTACTTTTTCAAAATTTCGAACATCTTGCATCATTTTACATTGTCGAACGCTTACTCCAGGTCGCCAAATCCTATGAACGTGTCTCGATTTTTCTTTAGTCTTGCTTCCGTTATTAACCGCAACGTCAGAATTGCCTCTCTCATACATTTACCTTTCCTAAAGCCAAACTGATCATCATCAAGAGCATCCTGAATATTTTTTTCCATTCTTCTGTATACTATTCTTGTAAGCAACTTGGATGCATGAGCTGTTAAGCTGATTGTGCGATAACTCTCTCACTTGTCAGCTCAAGCCGTCTTCGGAATTGTGTGGATGATGCTTTTCCGATAGTCTGATGGTGTGTCGCCAGACTCATACATTCTACCCACCAACGTGACTAGTCGTTTTGTTGCCACTTCCCCCAACGATTTTAGAAATTCTGATGGAATGTTATCTATCCCTTCTGCCTCATTTGGTCTTAAGTCTTCCAAAGCTCTTTTAAATTCTGATTCTAATACTGGATCGCTTATCTTTTCTAAATCGACTCCTGTTTCTTCTTCTATCACATCAGACAAATCTTCCCCCTAACAGAGGGGAATGATCTCGCGTAAGGACCACGAAGGTAAGAGAAATTAGGACTCGTACGGAAGCAAATACTCAGTCGTTGTTTCCCTCGCTCTACTTGCGGTTGAAGCTCGAAGGGAAATGACTAATAATGATACAAGATACCCAATGCCACGCACCATACGGTGGCTTATGGTGTATGTAAATATATGTAGAGATGTAGGCACCTCTCTTTCTTAGCTAACAATGAAATTTTTTCTCGTTTATGTTGCTATTACTGAGAGGTTCGTGTCCAAATTAAACGCAAATTGCTGTGGTAGTTCGCGAACGGAAGGAAACTTCGGGGACACGGTGGGTGGCATAGGAGGAGCGGCGAAAGTGATTACCGGGGACCGGCGCCGACACATTTCCGCGGCCAGGGAGCCGTTAAGCAGGTGGGCACGGCCGAATACAGAATGAGGCCGTAACGCGCCTCGCAGCCCAATGAGAAGACGGCCCAGGAGAGCAGCAGAAGTCTGGAGGCGGCCATGGCTGCGACGAAGGAACAGCGCGGCTTCGCTGGCCGACCCTCTGGAAGTCATCCATATGTGACGGCTACCATCGGCAGCTATCTGGGTACCGAGGCCCCGAACGACAGGCCGTGGTGCTTACGTCACAGCATGGGACACTGCACGTGTTAAGAATACCAGTATCTGTCTCTGGCGGAGAACAGGGTAACTACACTGGTGTTCAAAATTAAAGCAACGAACCAGTATTTCCCCGTCCTGTGTCTAATTCAAGACATAATCGTACTGTCAACAGATGCCCGCACGGTAGTATCCCGCACGGAAGATGGCATTCTGGTCAACAGACAACCACGGCAACGTTGACGTCAGGACACCTACTGTATCAAACGGAGTAGTGTTTGTCGGGTAGCTCACCTCCAAAATCCCTGTGTGCACAGTCACAGACGGTGCAGTATGGCACAGAGAAGACCCTACCAGGCTCTCTACGGTGGAGGGCCATGTGAAGAATGGAAGCAGGACAGTCGAGAACTGATGTGGCTCGATGGCTTAATGTGAATCGTTCTGTTATTTTTCGGTTGTGGCGACAATTTGTAGAGATCGGAACTGTATCCCGAAGACCAGGGCGGGGCCGACCACGCGTGACTTCAGCAAGAGAGAACCGTTATTTGGCTGTAAGGGTACGACGGTACTGCACGGCAACTGGCATCTAACCTCGCAGCATGCACTGGACGTGTTGTAGGGAGGCAAAAGATGTACAGAAGATTTCGGCAGAGTGGCCTTTGGTCGGAGACCTGGTGTATGTGTACCTCTGACGCCTAAAGGGAACGCCTAAAGTTAACGGTCTAACAGTGGGCCATTGTTCTTCACAGATGACCTCTGATTTGATCTGGACAGTGATTCTCATCGGATTCGCACCTGGAGGGAATGTGGAACACGATATCGGAATCCAACCATTGTGCAAAGAGACTGATATCGAGGCTGATCCCTAATGGTGTGGGCAGACATTATGTTGACACCTCGACCACCTCCTCATGAAGTTGTACAGTTACATCAGCAAGGTTTAACTGATGTCAGGGGTCGTGACGGGATCTTGGGATCTCATGCGTGGTTGTTGCTAGGTGCTGTGGGCCCAGATTTCGTTCAAAATGGTTCAAATGGCTCTGAGCACTATGGGACTTAACATCTGAGGACATCAGTACCCTAGGACTATTTAAACCTAGCTAACCTAAAGACATCACACACATCCATGTCCGAGGCAGGATTCGAACCTGCGAACGTAGCGGTCGCGCAGTTCCAGACTGTAGCGCCTAGAACCGTTCGGCCACTCTGGACGGCAGATTTCGTACTGTTGGACGATAATGCTCGACCTCATAGAGCACAGGTGGTTGATGTTTTCCTGGAAACGGAAGATATTGGACTCATGGCGTGGCGTGGCCTGCTCGCTCTCTCGATTTGAATCCCATTGAGCACGTGTGGGATGCACTAGGGACATGTGTTGCATCACGTCTGCATCCACCATCCACTCTCTAAGACTTGGCCGTTATTGTCTCAGCATGAGACTAATGACACCATTCACAGCATGATCCGTCGTTTGTTCAAAAATGGTTCAAATGGCTCTGAGCACTATGGGACTTAACATCTACGGTCATCAGTCCCCTAGAGCTTAGAACTACTTAAACCTAACTAACCTAAGGACAGCACACAACACCCAGTCATCACGAGGCAGAGAAAATCCCTGACCGCGCCGGGATCGAACCCGGGACCCCATGCGTGGGAAGCGAGAACGCTACCGCACGACCACGAGCTGCGGACGTCGTTTGTCAGGCCTGTATTGCGGCCAGAGGTGGTCACACCTATACTGGGCGAATTAACCAGTTGTCGGAAGCTGTGTGTAAATCCGTTAAACTGGAAAAAACGAAAACATTTTTGTCTACCGCTATGCGTGTTACAGTTGTTTGCGTTCTGTATTCTTTTTATAGTTTCTACTTTACTATCAACTGATTATACTGTTTTGTGGCAAAATAAACGCAACCTTACAAAATTTCAGTTTGTTGCCTTAATTTTGGACACTAGTGTATTTCAGAGAGGTTAAATAATTCTTGAGTGCACTTTTAAATGCATGGACGCTTTCGATAGTACACCACAAAAGTTAAGACCTATAGTGGGGACATTCCATTAGCATATTGATTTCCTGTGGGCCCTGCAAGGACCG
Source organism: Schistocerca cancellata (assembly GCF_023864275.1). Lineage (NCBI taxonomy): Eukaryota > Metazoa > Arthropoda > Insecta > Orthoptera > Acrididae > Schistocerca > Schistocerca cancellata. The sequence continues at coordinate 718,138,111 of NC_064630.1, forward strand.
AGCGTTCGCGAAGTGTGCTGGACAAGTCGACAAGTGTGACGTCACAAGTTCGTTGCGGGGCCCGTGTTTCTCGTGAGCCCCGCTGGTTAACAACTTGCAGCTAGCATGGTTCGACACCGATGGGTCCGCAACGTACTACGCTCTGGCATGTTCAGCCGGCCACTGTAGCCGAGCGGTTCTAGGCGCTTCAGTCCGGAACCGCGCTGCTGCTACGGTCGCAGGTTGGAATCCTGCCTCGGGCATGGATGAGTGTGATGACTTTAGGTTAGTTAGGTTTAAGTAGTTCTAAGTTCTAGGGGACTGATGGCCTCAGATGTTAAGTCCCACAGTACTTAGAGCCATTTGAACCATTTGAATCTGGCATGTTCAAGTCTTAACGGCTATCGCTGTCGAGCTGTCAGGCATTCAGATGAGCAGTGGTCGTCTGCTGCGCCATTAGCAAGGTGAGGTGAGGCGTTGTCGGGCCTTAGTAAACATTGTCACCCTCATATCTCTCAGGTACGACACGCCAGTCTTCGAGGCTACAACAGCGCGTACGTATGTACATTCGTTCTATTTAATTTTGGTTTCATAACCTCTTGTCGTTGCCTTAAACATGGTTTGGGAAATACTAATTATGGGATTAATTTATTTAGTGGAAGAATGGCTAGTTTTTTTGGACAAAGCCGGCCGGAATGGCCGTGCGGTTCTAGGCGCTACAGTCTGGAACCGAGCGACCGCTACGGTCGCAGTTCGAATCCTGCCTCCGGCATGGATGTGTGTGATGTCCTTAGGTTAGTTAGGTTTAATTAGTTCTAAGTTCTGATGACCTCAGAAGTTAATTCGCATAGTGCTCAGAGCCATTAGAACCTTTTTTGGACAAAACTCTAGAAAGTTACGACAGGAGTTAGACAAAATACCCTTGTATCGATGTATTCAAAGGGTTGAATGGATTGTTCCAAAACGACAACAATAAAAAATGAATCCGATAAGTAAGTTGTTCAGCCTCTTAAAGATGTTTTATTGAACGATTTTCAAAAATATGTTTTTACATTGAACGGGATAATAACAATATTTACAAAAATAACGTTTTAGAAAAACTGCCACTATACAGATCCAGCTGATATCGAAACGTAATCTATCATTTTGTGCTTCACATATTTGCTGAAATTGTTCATACACTAATTACAAAGTAGGATACGGGAAGAGTTTCTCAAGATCGATGTGGAGCTCTGGAAGCAGGAGGCGAAACGCCATGCATTCGTTATGTTTTAAATCATTTGCACAAATACGCTGTATTGTGTTTTCCTTGCTTTTAAACGACTACATCACAAGTCCCATGCCAGCATTTCCATTTCACAGGGAGTGTTCTGAGAGAATGTGAAGGAACGAAATAAAGGGAGTTGCCACACCGTGCACACAACATAAGTCGGATAAACACAAAGTCCCCTCCCCCCCCCCTCCCCATCAGGATTTATTTTTTTGTGGACCCGAATTAATTCTCTGCGCTGATACACTATTAAACCAACCTCTTTTCGGCCAGCCGATGTGACTCAAAATCCTCAGAACACTTGGAGTTAGTAAAGTCAGTAAGTGAGTCTAAATCACCTATTCATTAAGTGGTGATACTGGCGCCGAAACGAAAGGCGGCAGAGAGGCCGAAATTCTGTGTGGTGTCACCGCCAGACACCACACTTGCAGGGTGGTAGCCTTTAAATCGGCCGCGGTCCGCTAGTATACCACGGACCCGCGTGTTGCCACTGTCAGTGATTGCAGACCGAGCGCCGCCACACGGCAGATCTAGAGAGACGTCCTAGCACTCGCCCCAGTTGTACAACCGACTTTGGTAGCGATGGTTCACTGACAAATTACGCTCTCATTTGCCGAGACGATAGTTAGCATAGCCTTCAGCTACGTCATTTGCTACGACCTAGCGAGGCGCCATTATCATTTGCTATTTATCTTAAGATGAATGTACCGTCAGACCGATGTTCACCAATTATGGATTAAAGTTAAGTATTCCAGAAGCTCCGTACTTTTTTTACTAGACTCAACTCCTTTAACTGTTCCAGACCTCACGCCAGCCTGCGTGAGCTTAAACGCGTGCCTTTCGGCTTCCTCTCATAGTGGCTTGGCTGTCTTGCCAAGTCAAAACATTCTGAATACAGAATTCCGAAATAGCGTCACTGCAGAATCATGATACAATTCCTTCTTTCAATCATTGCGCGATCGCCGAAATGGCGGCTATTCAGACAAGCGATCAGGAAACAGAAAATCCATTAAAATCACTCAGTAGTGGAAAGGCGTCAGGACTGGGTGACACACCTCTGAGATACTACAGAGATTATACAAAGCACTTGCTCCCCTTCTATCGAACGAAGGATACCAAGCGATTGCCTAAAAAAGTACATGTAGTTTTCAAAAAGGGTAGTTGAACTGATGCTCGTAACATGGACCTACGAACCTTTCACCCGCCGTTTCTCCCGCGAACCCATAAGGCATTTCTATTGCACACATCACCCCCTCCTCTCTTTCTGTACGTCTCCTCTTCTCCTCTTTCTATACATTTCCTCTTCCCCATTTCTCTGTCCATCCCCTCCTACTCCCTCTTCATCTTCGATCTCCTCCTCCCCCCCCCCCCCATCTGCCTACATCCTCCTCCACTCTCTCTCTGTCGGAGTTACTCCTTTCACAGCTACCACTGCCCTATGGGAGCTAGGTAATTCTCATCCCCCCCCAAGTACTTTTTCCCAAATAATAAGTTCTATGTGTACCAAGTGGTTGAAAGCGATCCAGTGGCTTTAGGACTTTAGGATGAGATGTGAAAGAGCAAACAAACAAATATACACGCACACGCACACACACAAACACACATACACACACACACACACACACACACACACACACACACACACACACACACATATATATGCACACTGCATACACACTCAGACACATACATTTTATGCATGTATATAATATGATATATCACTGGATATAATGGAAATATGGAACATCGTCTCTTTTCGTCAACAGAAATCTTGTGAAACGAAGTTCGCTCTATTCATCTGTGAGATCCAGAGCGCCGTAGACAAAAGTGCTAACGTTGGTACTGTGTTCCTTGACTTTGAAAAAGACCTGCACTGTCATTTCATAAGCAAAGTACGAGCTTATTCAATATGGTACCAGGTTTGAGACTGACTTCAGACGTTCTAAAAAAATAGAGCCCAGCATGTTATTCTTAACGGTGTAAATCTACGGATGTAATGGCAGTTTCTGGGGCACACCACGATAGTGTTACAGGACCATTACTGTTTACATTACCCACTAAGAATCCCACTGAGAAACTTTCGAAGGTTGTTCACGTCTACCTTCTGGGTCTTTTAACATAAAGGATTCATGGTACTTGTTACAGAGTAATAATGAGTTTTATTCGGTTTGTTCCCGTATTCAGTCTTATTTCTGTGAAAAGTAGTCGTTAATACTCAATCACCAAACCGAACAACACACAACAGGGTAATGCAGCAACCATCATACGAAACACATACTCTTTTGTCATAGTATATTCAATCTATTGTGTCAACGTACAGTACAGCACGTAACAAATTCAGAACTATACCCGTACAGGAATTGTTCAAAATTTCGACCACCATGATCACAGCAGTTTGGAGATCAACGCAATGTTGACTGTCGTATGTGCTCAAGGATTTCAGGAGTTTGGCGTACCACATCCGTGGTTGTGATAATCCTAGCAAGCAGCTCCGAAGTCTCGAAAACTAGGCTTTTTACAGGGTCCTGTCATATCTGGAGACCAAGCTGGACTTGGAACAGGGCCGTTGCGACCAAGCTTGAGGGAGAAGAATAAAGTGAGCATTATCGTTGCCAACTCCAACTACTGCGAGAGAATGGAACAAGTTTATTTCCAAACTAGACACGCTGAGCGTACCGTCGACATTTGCAGTGTTGTGCACTATTTTCAGTGGAATATAGATACACAGCTAACCGGAGCAGGAAATCATATGGAATGTAATAATTCTGTAACGAATCACTGTAGACCATGGGTCCATGATACGAAAAAACTCAGATGGTATCCCTAAACAACGTCCGATTGTTTGTCAGTGGAATTCTGGCACAAAAATGGTTCAAATGGCTCTGAGCACTATGGGACTTAACGTCTGAGGTCATCAGTCCCCTAGAACGTAGAACTAGTTAAACCTAACCAACCTAAGGACATCACACACATCCATGCCCGAGGCAGGATTCGAACCTGCGACCGTAGCGGTCGCGCGGTCCCAGACTGCAGCGCCTAGAACCGCTCGGCCACTCCGGCCGGCAATTCTGGCATACCCTCTATGTAAATGATGTAGTGGGTAACGTCAGGAGAGCTACGAGATTTTCTACAGACGATGCTGTCATCTATAGGAATGTTGCAATGCGAGAAGACTGTAGAAAATCCAGAAAGAGTTGCAGAAGATCGATGTAGATGTTTAATTAAAGGTCAACAGCTTTGATTTGACAGAGTTAACATTTTTACTAGTCAAATGCAACCAATGAAAGCCCTATAGCAAGATGCTTACTGTGAGACAGATCTCCTCCCACTAATAGCACTTCTCTACAAAGTGCTGGTTCAGGACTTTTCGTAAGTTTACTTTCAGTGTGTGCTGGAAAACACCGCGCATCACAGAAAGTCACTAACTCAAAGCCAGCATAGTAGGCCACAACCATACGCCATGTAAAAGGCTTACAGAAAGAATCGCCCACCATATCAACGTTGGACAAGCCTAGCTCCTGTGGATGCCAGAAGTTGGCCTCTGGTGCCTGCAACAGCAAAGAGAAAAACCCATCGTCGCGGCCTGGTATGATAAGTCACAAACTCCTTAGGGAAGAAAGCGACCGTTGTAGATTGACATTCAGTGATACACTGCCTGATAGAAGGAAATCTGGATGCCCCTATGTACTGCGTAACCGACCACTAGATATCACGAAAGGCGAACGCGTCAATATAAAAAGAGGCGGGGACCCCAGAAGGTCCAGTTACAGTTATCAACAGAGCTTTGTCAAAGTGTCATGCGCCAACATGAGAAGCACGAGGAAGAGTTTTATATGTTTGAAAATATATGTTTGCTGTTTGCTTTTTTTACTTTTGACAGTGCTTAATTGTCCGCAGCTCGTGGTCGTGCGGTAGCGTTATCGCTTCCCACGCCCGGGTTCCCGGGTTCGATTCCCGGCGGGGTCAGGGATTTTCTCTGCCTCGTGATGACTGAGTGTTGTGTGCTGTCCTTAGGTTAGTTAGGTTTAAGTAGTTCTAAGTTCTAGGGGACTGATGACCATAGCTGTTAAGTCCCATAGTGCTCAGAGCCATTTTTGAACAGTGCTTAATTGTATATTATCTTGAACTTCATAATAGGCTAGTACAGTACCGAAATATGTTGCGTTGAAGAAATCACATATTTTCGACAACTGGTGCGTAATATTTCAGAAGTGATACTTGATACAGTTGAACGACAGCTTCGCAACCGAAGGTCTGCTACATTGGGCAGTCTGTATGGATTTTAGGCGATTTTCCCGACAGTTTAGGCAAATTCTGGGCAATTCCCCATCTCCACTGAAGGTAACATGAAGACGCAAACAGTTAAATACGGAAACCCACAGAAAAGAGTTTACACGACTCACAGACTGTTGGCACACAAGGCTTCACATCCTTAGCTTAACTGACGATTGTGGAGAAAGGTATGGCAACTGCCACAAAATTAAATGAAACTAAATTTATGAAAAAATGTGCCCCATAAAACTGTATAAACGGTAGCAAAGGCAGAATGATTGTTGTCAGACTCTTTAATTTACCCTTTCGGTAAATTATTCTAAGCGTTTTTTCATTCTATGAGACTGCAGAATCACTTTTACTGTTTTATCTGTCGAACCTTTTGAGATGATGCAGTAAAATATGTATTTCTTAAATGCTTTCTGAGATTTTCGTATCAGCTCATTTCCTTTACTTATTTTTTTTTAATTGATTGGTTTTAAGAACGTGCCCATACAGCCATTTCAACAGTGGAAATGTTGTACTAGAGTTTGTTTTGACAACTCGGATACTACATTAGTTTAAGTCATACCCTCATACGAAGCTACATAGGCTTAATGAAGGACAGATTCCGACATCAAACAATTTTAGATCCACAGGAACAGTAAATGCGACGAAAAAGTAAAACAGAATACAGAGGGGCAGTAAGCAGTAAAAATTCTGCTGGTAAGAGAATAAGCAATCAGAAATCGTCGTTGGTAAACGTTTGGGATATTCACAATTCAATCCATATTTATGAGCACGTATCTAAATTAGCAACATAATGTTTTTTTTGTATGTTCTGTAAGAACTGTTTCAAAAGCTACTGATAGAGAATTGAATATTTGTGCGTGCGTATAAGTACCATCTAGACAGAACATATGAACAGTATACAATTACCAGATTTGGGTATTGCAGCCAGACGTTACACCAGTATTTAGACACACATATAGGAGAGGTACATCGTGACATTCATTTATAAGGTGAGTATTCCGTATCCTACTGAGCAGCACGTGGGAATATAGTCAGTTAATTGCGCTTTTGTGTTCCCCTGGCATTCTAATTACCAAGGACATTAAATTAGAGTCGCAAGGAGCTACATCGGGATGTTGGCACTGTTGACGAACTCGTAGAGTGTTTTATACGTTGCTATATTATTGAAGGCTAAAGAGGTTTGGAAGCTGCTTTGGAAATGACGACCAAAAGGCCCAACGATTATTTGCAAGTACGTTTCTGCAATACGTGTTCCGAAGGTATTGTAGGAATACAGGGTGAGTCACCTAACATTACCGCTGGATATATTTCGTAAACCACATCAAATACTGACGAATCGATTCCACAGACCAAACGTGAGGAGAGGGGCTAGTGTAAATGGTTAATATAAACCATAAAAATGGTTTTAAATTGTAAGACATGGTTTTAAGACATGGTTTTAAATTGTAAGACATTTCCTGGGGCAGATGTAGATTCTGACCACAATCTATTGGTTATGAACTGCAGACTGAAACTGAAGAAACTGCAAAAAGGTGGGAATTTAAGGAGATGGGACCTGGATAAACTGAAAGAACCAGAGGTTGTAGAGTGTTTCAGGGAGAGCATTAGGGAACAATTGACAGGAAAGGGGGAAAAAAATACAGTAGAAGAAGAATGGGTAGCTCTGAGGGATGAAGTGGTGAAGGCAGCAGACGATCAAGTAGGTAAAAAGACGCGGGCTAATAGAAATCCTTGGGTAACAGAAGAAATATTGAATTTAATTGATGAAAGGAGAAAATATAAAAATGCAGTAAATGAAGCAGGCAAAAAGGAATACAAACGTCTCAAAAATGAAATCGACAGAAAGTGCAAAATGGCTAAGCAGGGATGGCTAGAGGACAAATGTAAGGATGTAGAGGCTTGTCTCACTATGGGTAAGATAGATACTGCCTACAGGAAAATTAAAGAGACCTTTGGAGAGAAGAGAACCACTTGTATGAATATCAAGATCTCAGATGGCAACCCAGTTCTAAGCAAAGAAGGGAAAGCAGAAAGGTGGAAGGAGTATATAGAGGGTTTATACAAGGGTGATATACTTGAGGACAATATTATGGAAATGGAAGAGGATGTAGATAAAGATGAAATGGGAGATAAGATACTGCGTGAAGAGTTTGACAGAGCACTGAAAGACCTGAGTCAAAACAAGGCCCCGGGAGTAGACAACATTCCATTAGAACTACTGATGGCCTCAGGAGAGCCAGTCCTGACAAAACTCTACCATCTGGTGAGCACGATGTATGAGACAGGCGAAATACCCTCAGACTTTAAGAAGAATATAATAATTCCAATCCCAAAGAAAGCAGGTGTTGACAGATGTGAAAATTACCGAACTATCAGTTTAATAAGTCACAGCTGCAAAATACTAACGCGAATTCTTTACAGACGAATGGAAAAACTGGTAGAAGCCGACCTCGGGGAAGATCAGTTTGGATTCCGTAGAAATGTTGGAACACGTGAGGCAATACTGACCTTACGACTTATCTTAGAAGAAAGATTAAGAAAAGGCAAACCTACGTTTCTAGCATTTGTAGACTTAGAGAAAGCTTTTGACAATGTTAACTGGAATACTCTCTTTCAAATTCTGAAGGTGGCAGGGGTAAAATACAGGGAGCGAAAGGCTATTTACAGTTTGTACAGAAACCAGATGGCAGTTATAAGAGTTGAGGGACATGAAAGGGCCTCAGTGGTTGGGAAGGGAGTGAGACAGGGTTGTAGCCTCTCCCCGATGTTATTCAATCTGTATATTGAGCAAGCAGTAAAGGAAACAAAAGAAAAATTCGGAGTAGGTATTAAAATTCATGGAGAAGAAGTAAAAACTTTGAGGTTCGCCGATGACATTGTAATTCTGTCAGAGACAGCAAAGGACTTGGAAGAGCAGTTGAACGGAATGGACAGTGTCTTGAAAGGAGGATATAAGAGGAACATCAACAAAAGCAAAACGAGGATAATGGAATGTAGTCAAATTAAGTCGGGTGATGCTGAGGGAATTAGATTAGGAAATGAGACACTTAAAGTTGTAAAGGAGTTTTGCTATTTAGGGAGTAAAATAACCGATGATGGTCGTAGTAGAGAGGATATAAAATGTAGACTGGCAATGGCAAGGAAAGCGTTTCTCAAGAAGAGAAATTTGTTAACATCGAATATAGATTTAGGTGTTAGCAAGTCGTTTCTGAAAGTATTCGTATGGAGTGTAGCCATGTATGGAAGTGAGACATGGACGATAACTAGTTTGGACAAGAAGAGAATAGAAGCTTTCGAAATGTGGTGCTACAGAAGAATGCTGAAGATAAGGTGGGTAGATCACGTAACTAATGAGGAGGTATTGAATAGGATTGGGGAGAAGAGAAGTTTGTGGCACAACTTGACTAGAAGAAGGGATCGGTTGGTAGGACATGTTCTGAGGCATCGAGGGATCACAAATTTAGCATTGGAGGGCAGCGTGGAGGGTAAAAATCGTAGAGGGAGACCAAGAGATCAATACACTAAGCAGATTCAGAAGGATGTAGGTTGCAGTAGGTACTGGGAGATGAAGAAGCTTGCACAGGATAGAGTAGCATGGAGAGCTGCATCAAACCAGTCTCAGGACTGAAGACCACAAACAAAACAAAAAAAAAAAAAAATGCACGGAAGTATGTTTTTTAACACAAACCTACGTTTTTTTTAATGGAACCACGTTAGTTTTGTTAGCACATCTGAACATATAAACAAATACGTAATCAGTGCCGTTTGTTGCATTGTAAAATGTTAATTACATCCGGAGATATTGTAACCTGAAGTTGACGCTTGAGTACCATTCCTCCGCTGTTCGATCGTGTGTATCGGAGAACACCGAATTACGTAGGAATCCAAAGGGAACGGTGATGGACCTTAGGTACAGAAGAGACTGGAACAGCAAATTACGTCCACATGCTAACACCTTTTTATTGGTCTTTTTCACTGACGCACATGTACATTACCATGAGGGGTGAGGTACACCTTCGACGGGCGTTTCATAGGACGTGGAGGACGCATAAATTGGCCAGCCCGTTCTCCTGATCTTACACCTCTGGACTTCTTTCTGTGGGGTACGTTAAAGGAGAATATGTACCGTGATGTGCCTACAACCCCAGAGGATATGAAACAACGTATTGTGGCAGCCTGCGGCGACATTACACCAGATGTACTGCGGCGTGTACGACATTCATTACGCCAGAGATTGCAATTGTGTGCAGCAAATGATGGCCACCACATTGAACATCTATTGGCCTGACATGTCGGGACACACTCTATTCCACTCCGTAATTGAAAACGGAAACCAAGTGTGTACGTGTACCTCACCCCTCATGGTAATATACAGGGTGTTTCAAAAATGACCGGTATATTTGAAACGGCAATAAAAACTAAACGAGCAGCGATAGAAATACACCGTTTGATGCAATATGCTTGGGACAACAGTACATTTTCAGGCGGACAAACTTTCGAAATGACAGTAGTTACAATTTTCAACAACAGATGGCGCTGCAAGTGATGTGAAAGATATAGAAGACAACGCAGTCTGTGGGTGCGCCATTCTGTACGTCGTCTTTCTGCTGTAAGCGTGTGCTGTTCACAACGTGCAAGTGTGCTGTAGACAACATGGTTTATTCCTTAGAACAGAGGATTTTTCTGGTGTTGGAATTCCACCACCTAGAACACAGTGTTGTTGCAACAAGACGACGTTTTCAACGGAGGTTTAATGTAACCAAAGGACCGAAAAGTGATACAATAAAGGATCTGTTTGAAAAATTTCAACGGACTGGGAACGTGACGGATGAACGTGCTGGAAAGGTAGGGCGACCGCGTACGGCAACCACAGAGGGCAACGTGCAGCTAGTGCAGCAGGTGATACAACAGCGGCCTCGGGTTTCCGTTCGCCGTGTTGCAGCTGCGGACCAAATGACGCCAACGTCCACGTATCGTCTCATGCGCCAGAGTTTACACCTCTATCCGTACAAAATTCAAACGCGGCAACCCCTCAGCGCCACTACCATTGCTGCACGAGAGACATTCGCTAACGATATAGTGCACAGGATTGATGACGGCGATATGCATGTGGGCAGCATTTGGTTTACTGACGAAGCTTATTTTTACCTGGACGGCTTCGTCAATAAACAGAACTGGCGCATATGGGGAACCGAAAAGCCAATTGTTGCAGTCCCATCGTCCCTGCATCCTCAAAAAGTACTGGTCTGGGCCGCCATTTCTTCCAAAGGAATCATTGGCCCATTTTTCAGATCCGAAACGATTACTGCATCACGCTATCTGGACATTCTTCGTGAATTTGTGGCGGTACAAACTGCCTTAGACGACACTGTGAACACCTCGTGGTTTATGCAAGATGGTGCCCGGCCACATCGCACGGCTGACGTCTTTAATTTCCTGAATGAATATTTCGATGATCGTGTGATTGCTTTGGGTTATCCGAAACATACAGGAGGCGGCGTGGATTGGCCTCCCTATTCGCCAGACATGAGCACCTGTGACTTCTTTCTGTGGGGACACTTGAAAGACCAGGTGTACCGCCAGAATCCAGAAACAATTGAACAGCTGAATCAGTACATCTCATCTGCATGTGAAGCCATTCCACCAGACACGTTGTCAAAGGTTTCGGGTAATTTCATTCAGAGACTACGCCATATTATTGCTACGCATGGTGGATATGTGGAAAATATCGTACTATAGAGTTTCCCAGACCGCAGCGCCATCTGTTGTTGAAAATTGTAACTACTGTAATTTCGAAAGTTTGTCTGCCTGAAAATGTACTGTTGTCCCAAGCATATTGCAACAAACGGTGTATTTCTATCGCTGCTCGTTTAGTTTTTATTGCCGTTTCAAATATACCGGTCATTTTTGAAACACCCTGTACATGTGCGTCAGTGAAAAAGACCAATAAAAAGATGTTAGCATGTGGACGTAATGTGCTGTTCCAGTCTCTTCTGTACCTAAGGTCCATCACCGTTCCCTTTGGATCCCTACATAATTCGGTGCTCTCCGATACACACGATCGAACAGCGGAGGAGTGGTAATCAAGCGTCAACTTTAGGTTACAATATCTCCGGATGTAATTAACATTTCACAATGCAACAAACGGCACTGATTACGTATTTGTTTATATGTTCAGATGTGCTAACAAAACTAACGGGGTTACAGTTAAAAAAACGTAGGTTTGTGTTAAAAAACATACTTCCGTGCATTTTTTTATGGTTTGTATTAACCAATTACACTAGCCCCTCTCCTTACGTTCGGTCTGTGGAATCGATTCGCCAGTATTTGATGTGGTTTACGAAATATATCCAGCGGTAACGTTAGGTGTCTCGCCCTGTATATGGTTGAGCCGTGTGCGGCTCGCGTTCTTGCCGTTCATAACTTGACGTCGCGTTATAGCGGTAGTGGCGTCTCGATTCCTTCATGTGTTAATGGTGCCACTGAGTTGCTGGTATCGTTTGTCTGCGAGTGGCAGCAGCAGCAGTTATCGATAGCCAGTACTGTGGTACTATCTTTGGTGCGACCGCTTGTATTTCCGGGTCGTCCTGTGTGTCGGGCAGTTGGGCTTCGGACGGAGCAGCGAGGAGGTCCGCAGCACCAGCGCAGGCCGGGACAGCTGGTGGCGTGCAGGCCATGTCGGACGGAGGGGCTGTAGCCGACGACCGAACCCAGGACGTTTGAAGTTGAGTGAACCGTGTCCAGTACTGAAACCTCCTCTGTTTGAGATCTCACTGTTATTTGCGTGTTGCTGCTTCCAGGGTCGGAGTCTGTCAGGTTAGCGGAAGCCATTAGCCGTCTTCTACCCTTAGATGTTAGTTTGGATTTAGTATTATTCTTATTAGTGAAGTGCAACCAGCGATATTTTGTGCCTTGTGGCCGCTAACGCCCCAGTTACCTGCCCTGGAGGTTAGCGTACTTTTCCGGCAGTGTACCTTTCCACGTCGTGTTGATACTGTCCGACACAGCTTGTAGTTCGACAGCCTCTTGAATTGTACTGTATGTGGTGTCACCGCCAGACACCACACTTGCTAGGTGGTAGCTTTAAATCGGCCGCGGTCCATTAGTACATGTCGGACCCGCGTGTCGCCACTGTCAATAGTTGCAGACCGAGCGCCACCACACGGCAGGTCTAGAGAGACGTACTAGCACTCGGCCCAGTTGTACGACGACTTTGCTAGCGAGTACACTGACGAAGCCTTTCTCTCATCTGCCGAGAGACAGTTAGAGTAGCCTTCAGCTAAGTCCATGGCTACGACCTAGCAAGGCGCCATTAACCATTTCTAGAGAGAGTCTCACTTGTATCATCAAGAATGCTGTATACAAATGATGGATTAAAGTTAAGTATTCCAGCAGCTACGTACTTTTCTTTATAGCATTCATTACGTATCCTGTTTCAGACATAACGCCAGCCGGCGTGTGTAAACGCGTGCCTTTCGGTTACCCGTCACTGTGGACTGGCTGTCTTGTCAGTCCACTACACTGTACATATGTTTTTGGGAAGGCATACCTTGGTTCTAGTGTTTCCTTTGGCCTTGGGTGTGTTTCGGAAGACGTGGCGCTGTCTGTCACTTCTCCCTTGCCTAAAAATATTCCATCATTGTACCGGTGATCGGACGTTAAGCGGATTGGTTAGTCGGTCGGTCGGCGCTTATGCTACCCCTCGTGTGAGTTGCCATCCTGTTACGTGAGTACAACTCTTGGCTGCGTGTCTCACCGCTTACACAGCTGTAGTCACCTTCCTCAGGTCGATCCAAGGAGTGCTACCTGTGGATCACTCCGACTTATTTGGACAAGTTGTCATAATTGTTTAAAATGTTTTAACATGTTATTGCCTTCTCCACTTGTAATTCTGGCCTTCAGCCGTTAATTGTTTGTAACACTGCTTGTGGCCTTCAGCCGACAAATTATTTTAAATTTTCTCTTAATAGGCCTGCAGCCGTAACTATAGCCCGTTACAGTTCGTTAAGATTGTTTTAAAAAGGTTTTAGTATTTTAACATGCAACTGCTTTCCTTACTGGTAATTCAGGTCTTCAGCCATTGAGTATTCTGAAAACTGCTTGTGGCCTTCAGCCCCCTATAATTTTGAATCCTTTCTTAATCAGGCCATCAGTCGTTAATTGTTTGTAACATTGCTTGTGGCCTTCAGCCGACAAATAATTTTCAATCCTGTTTTAGTGAAGTCTTTAGCGTCACTATAACTTGTTACAAGTTATTAAGATTATTAGAAAGGGTTTTAGTATTTTTAAAGTGTAATTGTCCAGTTCATTTGTAATCCACCCCTTCAGCCCGTGTGTATTCCGAAATTGCTTGTCGCCTTCAGCCCACGAATAATTTTCGACCTTCTTAATCAGGCCTTCAGCAGTTGAATGTGTGTAACGTTGTTTGTGGCCTTCAGCCGACTAATAATTTGCAATTTTTTCTTGATAAGGCCTTCAGCCGTTACAATACCTTGTTACTGTTTTGATTGTTAAGAAGAAAATATCTTAATATTTGTTAATGTGTAACTGCCTTCCTCACTTGTAATTCAGGCCTTCAGCCGTTGTGTGTTCTGAAATTGCTGCTGGCCTTCAGCCATTAATTGTTTGTAACACTGCTTGTGGCTTTCAGCCGACAAATACATAGTTTCAGTTCTGTCTTGATAAGGCCTTCAGCCGTCACTATGACTTGTTACAGTTATTAAGATTGTTAAAAGGGTTTTGGGTATTTTAACGTGTAATTGTCCACTTTATTGGTAATTCAGGCCTTCAGCCTTTGTGTATTTTTGAAATTGCTTCTGGCCTTCAGCCGACGAATAATTTGGAATCTTCTTAACCAGGTCTTCAGCCGTTGATTGTGTGTAACATCGCTTGTGGCCTTCAGTCGACAATAACTTGCAATTCTTCTGACAAGGCTTTCGGCCGCGAGTGTAGTTAAATCTTTCAAAAATGATTGTTGAGAGTTTTTTTTTAAATAAAGTGTGTGTGTTTTCTATGCAACCAACGGTAACTGATTAGGCCCCGTCCACACCTTGCCTCCTTTCCCTAAGTCCCACGTCTCAATGGTTTCGGTCTAGTTGCTCTCCGCTAACATATATAGGGGTGTCGTATAACTTGAGCTGATAGAGGTGTTTGTTGAACTTCCAGTGGTCAAATTTCACCCGTGTTACAACTGACGTGAGGCTCCTCGATGTTTGTGTCTTATAGTGCCTACGTTTGATTTTAGATGTCCTCGTCCATTCCTCTTGCCAGTCAGTGACAGCCGCTTTCTGAGCATAGACATCCTATCGGCGAGAGAGTTCATCACATTTAATAGCTACGTGTAGAGACGCTTGATTTGCCAGGGAATCTACTTGTTCATTTCCAGGTGTCGGTGAGTGGCCTTTCATCCACACCATTACGACGTTGTGTCAGTTAATCTGTACCCGAGACACAACGTCGATAATTGCTGCAAATGTGAGATTGGTACAACTATTATGATCGTTTGTAATCAATTGTAGGGCTGACATATTACCAGAGAATACGACTAGTGTGCGTGCTGTGGTCGTCTGTACGAATAGCAGTGATTCCATAATGGCAGTCAGCTTGAATGTCATAATAGTGGAGTGTGAATCTAGCTTTGCAGTACCAAATACGCACTGCCAGCTCCGTCACTAGACCTGAACCCGTCTGTATACTCCACGCACGTACAGGGATAGCAAGACATGAATTCCATTGCTGTTGCGTTAGTTGGGCCCTAGTTTTGAAACGTTACATTGGTGCTCGGTATGACTTTTCCTCATCTTGTACCTTAATGCCTGTAGATATTCAGCGTCGACGAGTGTAAGTTGCTTATTTAGCCAATATCTTCCGCACACACAGTAGGATGCTAACTCCCCAAGGGGCTCATAGTCGTTGAATCAGAGGAGCAGGAGAAATTTATTGCATTGAAATCTTCGTCGCAGCTTTAACGATGGTTCATCCGGTTCAACCAGAAATGCGTTGGCTGGGGTTGAGATGAACGCCCCAATAACTGTACGCAGGGCTTTGTACTGCAGAGTATTGAGTCTTTGGAGCGTCCTGTCTGACGCTCATTCGTAGCATATGTGTTCATAATCAAAGTGTGGTGTCACCGCCAGACACCACACTTGCTAGGTGGTAGCCTTTAAATCGGCCGCGGTCCGCTAGTATACGTCGGACCCGCGTGTCGCCATTGTCAGTGATTGCAGACCGAGCGCCGCCACACGGCAGGTCTAGAGAGACGTCCTAGCACTCGTCCCAGTTGTACAGCCGACTTTGCTAGCGAAGCTACACTGACAAATACGCTCTCATTTGCCGAGACGATAGTTAGCATAGCCTTCAGCTACGTCATTTGCTACGACCTAGCAAGGCGCTATTACCAGTTTATATTGAGATTATCATTCATGTATCAACAAGAGCGATGTTCTCAAATTGTGGATTAAAGTTAAGTATTCCAAGAGCTTCGTACTTTATTTATTAGACTCAACTCCTTTAACTGTTCCAGACCTCACGCCAGTCTGCGTGAGCTTAAACGCGTACATTTCGGCCTCCTCTAGCAACACGGTGTTGGCTCTTCTGCCAACACACCACAAAGTGTGTCCCTACTAGGCATCGCTGTCCGCCGATCAGAGCCTCACCACACTCCAGTCGTAGCTGTGATGAGATTGAATGCTTTTTCCAGAAATAGTAATAATACGGTTTCATGACACTGCCATTTTGTAAATTCGTCTAACTTTGAGGCTAAGATTACGGACACTGAAACACTGGAGCCGTAATGGGGAAATTTCCTAGCCCAAAAATCGCCAATAAGGATTTTAGAGGAAGGACTGGACACCAGGGTACGGATCGTCATTCACTATTTATTGCATATGAAATGATTTCTTCATAAAAGGTTTCAGAATTAAAACAAGCAACAAATATTACTTGAAAATATAAAAGTTCTTTAAACTCAAAGTTTACGATTTTATAACAACAACTGACCTTACGACTTATCTTAGAAGAAAGATTAAGGAAAGGCAAACCTACGTTTCTAGCATTTGTAGACTTAGAGAAAGCTTTTGACAATGTTGACTGGAATACTCTCTTTCAGATTCTAAAGGTGGAGGGGGTAAAATACAGGGAGCGAAAGGCTATTTACAATTTGTACAGAAACCAGATGGCAGTTATAAGAGTCGAGGGACATGAAAGGCAAGAAGTGGTTGGGAAGGGAGTAAGACAGGGTTGTAGCCTCTCCCCGATGTTATTCAATCTGTATATTGAGCAAGCAGTAAAGGAAACAAAAGAAAAATTCGGTGTAGGTATTAAAATCCATGGAGAAGAAATAAAAACTTTGAGGTTCGCCGATGACATTGTAATTCTGTCAGAGACAGAAAAGGACTTGGAAGAGCAGTTGAACGGAATGGACAGTGTCTTGAAAGGAGGATATATGATGAACATCAACAAAAGCAAAACGAGAATAATGGAATGTAGTCGAATTAAGTCGGGTGATGCTGAGGGAATTAGATTAGGAAATGAGACACTTGAAATAGTAAAGGAGTTTTGCTATTTGGGGAGCAAAATAACTGATGATGGTCGAAGTAGAGAGGATATAAAATGTAGACTGGCAATGGCAAGGAAAGCGTTTCTGAAGAAGAGAAATTTGTTAACATCGAGTATAGATTTAAGTGTCAGGAAGTCATTTCTGAAAGTATTTGTATGGCGTGTAGCCATGTATGGAAGTGAAACATGGACGATAAATAGTTTGGACAAGAAGAGAATAGAAGCTTTGGAAATGTGGTGCTACAGAAGAATGCTGAAGATTAGATGGGTAGATCACGTAACTAATGAGGAAGTA
Source organism: Schistocerca cancellata (assembly GCF_023864275.1). Taxonomy (NCBI): domain Eukaryota; kingdom Metazoa; phylum Arthropoda; class Insecta; order Orthoptera; family Acrididae; genus Schistocerca; species Schistocerca cancellata. The sequence continues at coordinate 718,155,495 of NC_064630.1, forward strand.
TTGAATAGGATTGGGGAGAAGAGAAGTTTGTGGCACAACTTGACCAGAAGAAGGGACCGGTTGGTAGGACATGTTCTGAGGCATCATGGGATCACCAATTTAGTATTGTAGGGCAGCGTGGAGGGTAAAAATCATAGGGGGAGACCAAGAGATGAATATACTAAGCAGATTCAGAAGGATGTAGGTTGCAGTAGGTACTGGGAGATGAAGAAGCTTGCACAGGATAGAGTAGCATGGAGAGCTGCATCAAACCAGTCTCGGGACTGAAGACCACAACAACAACAACAACAACAACAACAACAACAACAATTCAACAAAATAAAGCTTTCAGATTGAAAAAGACAGTTTAATTTAAAGGAACATAAAAATTTGTTTGGCTGTCCTTAACAACAACCTCTTAAAAGATAAGAAATTAGTAACACATCATTTGAAATGACAGCTTTAGCAGCTAACAAACGGTCCAACAAAGAATGATATATATGAAAATTTATTAACAAAGGATAATAAGCCCAAGTGGCGCAATCGTGCTAATAATAATTCGTCTGTAGAAGGAACGAGATGAGGGCAATAAAGGGCAAGAACTCGATTCAGGGAAACGAAGGGATCACAGTCCCTGCTTGTCAGAATAATTCTGAACAATACGTGATAATCGGTATTAGGAGCGCCAAGAGATCCCCATAATCCTAATGAATGTCACGGGCGAAATTCTTCATGCCTACCAACATTTTAGGAAAGCATTAACATCTGAACCTTTCTTCTTTTAGAAGTATAAAATGACACTAACAGTGAAAAGAAAAGTGCCAGTATGAATATACTACCTGAAGGTATGTAATATACAAAATTAAAACACTTTTCTTTAACACAGAATTTAGTGACCGCTTGGATAGCAGAAGCTATTAAAGAAAACAAGTACAAGACAAATACAATTCATTTTGTATGTGAATTCCGCGCACAGAGCAGAAACCGATAACATCGCTACCGAGCGAGGTGGCGCAGTGGTTAGACACTGGACTCGCATTCGGGAGGACGACGGTTCAATCCCGCGTCCGACCATCCTGATTTAGGTTTTCCGTGATTTCCCTAAATCGCTCCAGGCAAATGCCGGGATGGTTCCTTTGAAAGGGCACGGCCGACTTCCTTCCCCATGCTTCCCAAATCCGACGAGACCGATGATCTCGCTGTCTGGTATCCTTCCCCAAACAACCCCCAACCCCCAAGATAACAACGCTGTGCGTAACGGTAGACACAGTTAAAGCCGCCCTAGCGCGACCCCTCGACAGACGGCGGAAGGACAAACAGTGTACCGCCAGGCTACGGGCGCGCGAAATAGGATCACAAGCCCCAACCGGGCTCGAACGCTCACAGCTGCGCAAAGTAGCACAAGGCTCGCAAGAAGTCAAGTTTAGCGGAGCCGCGTGGAGTACAGAGCATACGTTAGGAAATATTAAATTACCAAGACGCCAACGGAGTGCACACAAAATCAAATCAACACAACCGAGGCCACAACACCCAAATGAACAGTAAGTGCGGTAACAATTTTAACTGAGTGTACAAAGTATAAATTAAAAACACGTGGGAGGGATACAGCCCAATCAACTGAACAACCCAATGAAATGTAAATCTTGAAACGCTAGGGTCAAAACGGATGAAACTAGTTCATAAAATATTCAGTTATACATCTGCCGTATAGTCATTGCTTATTCGGTGCAAAGGCAAAAGGCTGCCGAACACGACCTCTGGTCGACAATACGGGATGCCGCCTGCAACAGACCAGGCAAGGGTGACTGAGCGGCTCTAGGCGCTACAGTCTGGAACCGCGCGACCGCTACGGTCGCAGGTTCGAATCCTGCCTCGGGAATTGATGTGTGTGATGTCCTTAGGTTAGTTAGGTTTAAGTAGTTCTAAGTTCTAGGGGACTGATGACCATAGAAGTTAAGTTCCATAGTGCTCAGAGCCATTTGAACCATTTTTTTGAACTTAACGGATGGTAACACCAACCCGCGTAATAAATTGTAAATACGAATACAAAGTCCTGGAGCAAACAGCATACCGCACATAAAACAACCTCAGGGTAAACAGGCCTGCAGATATAGAGGACGGAAAAGTTGTTCCAATAAAACGACGTAAGCTCTGGAAATTTCCAAGAGTCCGCGACCGACAGCATAAATTCTGCAGTTAGCAGACAAGAGAACGAGGTACACATACTCTACTGGCCATTAAAATTTCTACACCACGAAGATGACGTGCTACAGACGCGAAATTTAACTGACAGGAAGAAGATGCTGTGATATGCAAATGATTAGCTTTTCAGAGCATTCACCTACAACGTGCTGACATGAGGAAAGTTTCCAAACGATTTCTCATACACAAATAGCAGTTGACCGGCGCTGCCTGGTCAAACGCTGTTGTGATGCCTCGTGTAAGGAGAAGAAAGACGTACCATCACGTTTTCGACTTTGATAAAGGTCGGATTGTAGCCTATCGCGATTGCGGTTTATCGTAACGCGACATTGCTGCTCGCGTTGGTCGAGGTCCAATGACTGTTAGCAGAATATGGAATCGGTGGGTTCAGGAGAGTCATATGGAACGCCGCGCTGGATCCCAACGGCCTCGTTCACTAGCAGTCGAGATGACAGGCGTCTTATCCGGATGGCTGTAACGGATTGTGCAGCCACGTCTCGATCCGTGAGTCAACAGATGGGGACGTTTGCAAGACAAAAACCATATGCACGAGCAGTTCGACGACGTTTGCAGCAGCATGGACTACCAGCTCGGAGACCATGGCTGCGGTTAACCTTGACGCTGCATCACAGACAGGAGCGCCTGCGATGGTGTACTCAACGAGGAACCTGGGCGCACGAATGGCAAAACGTCATTTTTCGGATGAATCCTGGTTCTGTTTACAGCATCATGATGGTCACATCCCTGTTTGGCGACATCGCTGTGAACGCCCATTGGAAGCGTGTATTCATCACCATACTGGCGTATCACCCGGCGTGATGGTATGGGGTACCATTGGTTACACGTCTCGGTCTCCTCTTGTTCGCGTTAGCGGCACTTTGAACAGTGGACGTTACGTTTCAGATGTGTTACGACCCGTAGCTCTACCCTTCATTTGATCGCTGTGAAACCCTACATTTCAGCAGGATAATGCACGACCGCATGTTGCAGGTCCTGTACGGGCCTTTGTGGATACAGAAAATGTTCGACTGCTGCCCTGGCGAGCACATTCTCCGGATCTCTCACCAACTGAAAACGTCTGGTCAATGGTGGCCAAGCAACTGGCTCGTCACAATACACCAGTCACTACTCTTGATGAACTGTGGTATAATGTTGAAGCTGCATGGGCAGCTGTACCTGTACCCGCCATCCAAACTCTGTTTGACTCAATGCCCAGGCGTATCAAGGCCTTTATTACGGCCAGAGGTGATTGTTCTGGGTAGTGATTTCTCTGGATCTATGCACCCAAACTGCGTGAAAATGTAATCACATGTCAGTTCCAGTATAATATATTTGTCCAATGAATACCCGTTTATCATCTGCATTTCTTCTTGGTGTAGCAATTTTAATGGCCAGTAGTGTTGTAACAACCGTCAACGGCCCCCCAAGTGCCTAGGCTTTCCGGTTCGCCCACAACACACCGCAAGTACTGCGGATGTCGGCCCAATCCATTACCACTTCGCGAGAACTTGGCTACTCTCGTACTGCCGTCACCTCTCTCCAGTGACCCCTTTTTCAGTCCGCCAGAGCGCGCCACTTGGCTCTCGACGACCAAAGATCGAAACAGAGGTCAAGGCTCGATGTACAGAGAACCATCACGGCTCGAAGTAACTTACAACATGATACTGTAACAGTCCTTCTGATTCTTCTTAATTTTTCCTTTTTTGAAATTTCCTTAGTTTAGACTTGGCAATCAAAATCTACCTTTGCTTGATCTTGAATGTACAGCAAAACTATGTGAAACCGTTTAAAACATAAGTTAGTTCCTATTGCGGCGACGCAGCCTGATTTGCGAAGCTCCACCCACCTGATGATAAATTTCCTCTTACACACGCACATCTCTTCTACGATACTGGCATGCATTTCTCTGCCGGAAAAAGTTATGGAAAAAGCAGCTGTATACACAATAATCTCAAGTCGCATTAAAATTGTTTGGCAGTGGAAGGAAATAGTTAAATGAAAGTATTTGTATGAGTAATATTTCACTCTGTTGCGATAAGCTCGCATACACCAATTACTACCAAGCCTTACTCTAAACTCTACATACATGGTTTGAAAAGTTCACACGCACACCTTATTCGTAACAATAGCGAGTTTGTGGTAATTCTTTACCCAAGTTTACAGACGGATTGTTTCTTTTAGAATTGCTCGCTCAAACGTTGCTAATATTAGTCTCAGGGAACAAAACGTCCAAGTTCGCGAGTAAGCAATACACCTTGCGGTAATTAATGGTTTAAATATCACTAAAAGTTCTGAATTTCATCCTGTGCATTAATTCGATTTCTCTTCCAATATAGACGGCACTTCTCAAACATTTTAGTATCGAAATATCACACTATTAATAATTTTCAGCGGAGCATATATCAATATGTCTTATCAATATGAGATCCAAGCCTCGACTCTCTTCTTCTCTCTGCACAAAGGAAGCTCCCCAAAAAATGCGCGAAAGTGCTAATTTCCGCCGGCCGCTATGACTGAGCGGTTCTAGGCGCCTTAGTCCGGAACCGCGCTACTGCTACGGTAGCAGGTACGAATCCTGCGTCGGGCATGGATGTGTGTGATGTCCTTAGGTTGGTTAGGTTTAAGTAGTTCTAAGTTCTAGGGGACTGATGACCTCAGTCCCATAGTGCTCAGAGCCATTTGAACCTTTTTTTTTTTTTTTTTTTTTTTTTTTTCAGAGGAACATTGCAGCTAATCGGAAAGCAGCATGAAGCCCGGTCAATCCCGCGCAGATATACAGAACGAATCAAAATTTATGATTGGATCAGAAGAGTAAATTACCATAAATAAATCTGGAAAACCCACAAATATAAAATTAACTCCCTTTTAACAAAACTGTTCTTCCGAAATCATGATCTCATTTCCCCAATACCATATAGTGACGAAATAGCTTATAATAAATCCCCCGGTACGACTGACTAACACACACGTCATTCTCGAACATTACTCACGTGACTTGTTACTTCAATCCATAGTATAAAAACATTACATAAAACAGTAGTTCACATTCATACTTTCTGTCACTCTGATTACGAAATACAATAATAGCAGTAATTAATAAACAATCACAAAATTAATCAAACAAAATCGGAAATAAAACTGACAGTAATTTGACTGCCTCTCCAACGGCGTCCGTCACCTAGTGGTCTCTATCCTATGGCATAGAAATTACATACACTCGATCCATCTGACGCCCCGTGTCTGGCGCGTGACTCACACTGCACGTCTGGTCACGTACCTTCCATCTCAATACGGACGATGTAAAGGCGCTACGCCTCATTAATGACAGATCGTCTTCAGGAAGACTATTATTTCATTAGCAGCATTTTAAAAAGGCAGTTGCATGGGAAGGTGGCGGAATTGTGCGTACTTAAGCAAAAATTATTATTTTGCCACATTCGTAGTAAGTGCCTTAAAAACCAACTGTTTGTAAGGTTGCTGTAGTTTTTCTACTTTTACAGGGTTATTACAAATGATTGAAGCGATTTCACACCTCTACAATAACTTCATTATTTGAGATATTTTCACAATGCTTTGCACACACATACAAAAACTCAAAAAGTTTTTTTAGGCATTCACAAATGTTCGATATGTGCCCCTTTAGTGATTCGGTAGACATCAAGCCGATGATCAAGTTCCTCCCACACTCGGCGCAGCATGTCCCCATCAATGAGTTCGAAAGCATCGTTGATGCGAGCTCGCAGTTCTGGCACGTTTCTTGGTAGAGGAGGTTTAAACACTGAATCTTTCACATAACCCCACAGAAAGAAATCGCATGGGGTTAAGTCGGGAGAGCGTGGAGGCCATGACATGAATTGCTGATCATGATCTCCACCACGACCGACATGACTTTGTCATCGGGTGTCAGGGCTTGTAGCAATTGTATACGGTAAGTATTCTGCTTTAGCCTTTTCCGTAAGATTTTCCAAACCGTCGGCTGTGGTACGTTTAGCTCCCTGCTTGCTTTATTCGTCGACTTGCGCGGGCTACGCGTGAAACTTGCCCGCACGCGTTCAACCGTTTCTTCGCTCACTGCAGGTCGACCCGTTGATTTCCCCTTACAGAGGCATCCAGAAGCTTTAAACTGCGCAAACCATCGCCGAATGGAGTTAGCAGTTGTTGGATCTTTGTTAAACTGCGTCCTGAAGTGTCGTTGCACTGTTACGACTGACTGATGTGAGTGCATTTCAAGTACGACATACGCTTTCTCGGCTCCTGTCGCCATTTTGCCTCACTGCGCTCTCGAGCGCTCTGGCGGCAGAAACCTGAAGTGCGGCTTCAGACGAACAAAACTTTATGAGTTTTTCTACGTGTCTGTAGTGTGTCGTGACCATATGTCAATGAATGGAGCTACAGTGAATTTATGAAATCGCTTCAATCATTTGTAATAGCCCTGTACTATACTAAATCAGTTTAAATGTTAAAAAATGTACAATGAAGCTTAACTGCAAATATCATGAAGAAGAGGTTGTGTATGACTACCTAACCCATGGGGTAAGTGATTTCGGAACCGTGCCTTGAGACGGGAAGCTTATATTAATGAAACATGAATGAAAATAATCGCCAATTAAATTATCTCCCGATTTCTGTTAGGAAATTGTATTATTGGAACGGTTTTCAATGACAACACGGAATGTGGAATCATTTTCATTTTCAATTTTCAAACTTTTTTAGAATGTTCGTTCCTTGTATTAGCAGTCATCACATAGTATTTGGATGTGTTCTGTACATGCAGAATTATTCCAAACAGAGCACCGAACACACATAGGACACAATTCATGGTACTTACCTATATCTCCACAGATACAACACAAATCTCTTACGTTATGTTCTACGCTCAGGTAATGAGTTCAGTGTACTAGTAAATTTGTTGTCGCAATCATCTTAACCAACATTATGCCAAATGCTGAGAACATCCTATATTTACGGCAATTCTGGTGTTTCCTCCTTACTTTTACTTTCCTTCTTTTCTGGCTTCTCAGTACAGCACCCACAGTTTTCCCATTCTGGTGTTTCTTTCATTCTTCAGTTCCTTCTTCATTTCAGCTTCTTCCAGCTTTTTTGTCAGTGACCTCACCTGTTCTCTTTTAGTGCACCACGGCTTCAGTTTGCCACTACATAGTAATACAATCATTCTCTTCGTCTCACTATTACATTTCGAAAGCAAACTGATGATACGATACAATGAAACACAGGTTTTAACAACATATTCAGATGAAAGTAAAATAGTAATAACTGTAAACTTACCGCCTTACTTTCTGTCTGCTGCAAATTACAAGAAACTGGCCTGTTTTATTTGCCTCACGCTCGTGGTCTTGCGGTAGCGTTCACGCTTCCCGCGCACGGGGTCCCGTGTTCGAACTCCAGTGGGGTCAGGGATTTTTCCTGCCTCGAGAAGACTGGGTGTTGTTGTGTCGTCTTCATTATCATCATTCATCCCCATTACGGTCGGAGAAAGGCAATGGAAAACCACCTCCGCTAGGACCTTGCCTAGGCGGTGCGGGTTTCCCGCATCGTCCCCTACGCTCCTCGGAGTATGGGACCTCATCATCATCATCACGGATTTCACAATTGAAATGAGGTCTGCCAACTTGTTCCTGTTTACTCACTGGAATCAGAAGAGAGTAGCAGTAGTCGGAAGTCGTCATGTTTATCGGAAGCTACAATTGCGTCTACAGGTCAACAAAGGACAATGCCTACGCTACACTTGCCCGTCCTCTTCGTGAGTACTGCTATTCGATATGGGATCCGAAACAGGTAGAGTTGACAGAGGACATCGAAAAATTTCAAAAGAGGGCAGCGAAAACGGGAATAGAGTGTCATGCTTTTGGTATCCGAATTGGGGAGTAGTCAATAGAACAAAGGAGTTTTTCATTATGGTGAGATATTTTCACGAAATTTGAATCACTAATTTTATCTTCAAAATACAAAAATATTTTGTTGGTACCACCCTCCATACGCTCGTGGTAATAAAATAAGCGCGAACTCGCAAGGAAAGACTTAAGTGTTGTTTCCCCGCACGCTGTTCAGGAGTAGAACACTAGAGAAATCGTTTGAAGGTGGTTCGATGAACGCTCTGTCAGACACTTAAATGTGAATTGCAGAGTAGTCATACTGATCTAGATGTACGGTTATCCGCTACGCACAATTATTCACTGTCCATTACAGCATATATATTTGCAGGTCAAAAACGTTTGAATATTTTAACAAAAAAAATGGCTCTGAGCACTATGGGACTCAACTGCTGAGGTCATTAGTCCCCTAGAACTTAGAACTAGTTAAACCTAACTAACCTAAGGACATCACAAACATCCATGCCCGAGGTAGGATTCGAACCTGCGACCGTAGCGGTCTTGCGGTTCCAGATTGCAGCGCCTTTAACCGCACGGCCACTTCAGCCGGCAACATTTTAACAAATGTTGAGTTATTCACATGCGACTGGTGTAATGTAAGGAGACTGTTTCGTCTCACAGCGAAAAGACGGGAGCAGTCTGAGAGATAATCCTGCGGTGCCCCGGGTGTTCTTGGAGGCGCGCTCAGAAGGACCAAAACCATTACCCTGGGCTGGAAGTTTCTTTATACTGGACCTCTAATGACTATAATTCCAATTAGAAAATTAATTTAACTTTTGCTGAACTTGAAATTAAGTGCTGCCGAGTTTCATCACTTTGTTTCAATTTATAATTGCTTGTTTCTCTGTTTCAGTGTTTAATATTCTTCGAGCGGCCGTGTATTCAACTTCTTCACGCAACATTAAGCCGGCGGGCGAGGATCTCGGTTCGCTTAAGGCGGCCTGAATTATTCATCGGCAGCAACATAATTATTTAGCGATCGCAGTTGAGAAACTTCCCCCGCCCGGCGCGGGTTTAAAGCGCCGTTAATCACGGGTCAGGAGGTTTGGGGTACAAAAACTATCCGCAGCTGTACTGTGATTCGAAAAACGACGCGCATTAAGGGATTAGTGGCTCTGTTAAGATCTGGAGGACATTGTGGGAGAAGAAAGGAGAGGAATTTATCCTACGTTTTAGACTAATGAATATGCAACAGTATCCAGATGGCGGAAGTGTGGTATTTAGGAAGAACTTTCTGAGATACCCTACCATTTGTAGTAACATATAATGTTCAACTGTGCAGTTATTTTAAAAAATTTGGCTCATCGTTTCACGACAGAGAAGAAAGTAGAATCTGCAGTTTCTTATCTCGAATATCCAACTCTTCGATACAGGACTTAAAAATGTTCAAATGTGTGTGAAATCTTATGGTACTTAACTGCTAAGGTCATCAGTCCCTAAGCTTACACACTACTGAACGTAAACTATCATAAGGATAAACACACACACCCATGCCCGGATATAGGACTACCCGAGTACATCTGAACTACTTCAGTGGGTCATAATTTCCATCTGAAAGCTCGTAGAAATGGGAAAGTTGTTTTAATCATGGCCGGCCGGGATGGCTCTGAGCACTATGGGACTTAACATCTATGGTCATCAGTCCCCTAGAACTTAGAACTACTTAAACTTAACTAACCTAAGGACATCACACAACACCCAGCCATCACGAGGCAGAGAAAATCCCTGACCCCGCCGGGAATCGAACCCGGGAACCCGGGGCGGGAAGCGAGAACGCTACCGCGCGACCACGAGCTGCGGGCCCGGCCGGGATGGCCGAGCGGTTTTAGGCGCTACAGTCTGGAATCACGCGACCGCTACGGTCGCATGTTCGAATCCAGCCTCGGGCATGGATGTGTGTGATGTCCTTAGGTTAGTTAGGTTTAAGTAGTTCGAAGTTCTAGGGGACTGATGACCTCAGAAGTTAAGTCCCATAGTGCTCAGAGCCATTTGAACCATGTTTAATCATCTCAGTAGCTCTGGGAGAATCATAATTATCGCCCGTCGTTGGCAAGTTGGTTGTAATTTTTGCGTATTAGTCCTTCGAGCGGTATAATGCCACGCTTGCTCGGCTCATGTTAGTTCGTTCGTAGCTTCGTCGGTCGGGGTTTGTGAAGTCTGTAAGTGTATAAGTTACACCCTGTGACAATCATCCGGTAGCACAGGGTCACCGTGCGGTCTCGGGCGCATTGTCACGGTTCGCGCGGCTCCCCCGTCGGAGGTTTGAGTCCTCCCTCCGGCATGGGTGTGTGTGCATGTGTTGCCCTTAGCGTAAGTTAGTTTAAGTTAGATTAAGTAATGTGTAAGCCTTGAGACCTATGACCTCAGCAGATTGGTCCCATAGGAACTTACCACAATCACCCCATTTAGATGGGTCTCCCAAAACCGGATTTAGTAAACCATTTTTTCAATACCGCTTCTCGGTGGTCATGTAAACATTTCAAAATCGATTCTGGAAATCCTCTTCTAGTTGCCAGTTTTACAATTCCGCAGTCGATATTCGCTCCCATGTAATCACAACCGATTTTTAAACGTGCTTGGGATGTCAGCTTCCGCCTTCTTTTTAAAAAATTTCGTCTAATATGGACGGAGTGACGTTCAGTATAGTGAATGATAAGTAGATTAGACTGAAACACTTCACACCTCGTCCAACTGAAGATAAATAGTGAGTGTGCCGGCTAAATCAGAAACTGTAACAGGTGTTTTCCAGGCAGCGACAGTGAAAAACGGTTTTCGAAATTCGGTTTTCGTCCTTCGGAAGATGTGTCGCATGTACGCGTAGTGAATAACGAGCAAATCAGTGATTCGTTCGCAGTCTTTAGCTGGAAAAAACATGCAGTACACACTTCGAGAGCGGGTTTTTATCGTCAAAATATATTGGAAGACAGACTCATTGGTCACAACACAACGGGCATGTATGAGAGAGTTCAGTGAGCGCGATGTTCCCACAAAGGCAACAATTTCATCGACTGTAAGGAAGGTGCAGAAAACTGGTGTACTAAACAGTGACACTGGTAATCATAGACCATCAATGAGTGCAGAGGTTAGTGGTAATATCCGAGGACGGTTGGAGATTTGCAGAAATCTCCAAGGAAATCGTTGTGTCGATTGAGGCAGGAGGCAAGCATTTCATATCGCACGTGTTAGAGAACTGCGAATACATCGGCGTTCCGACCACACAAAATGCACGTGATGCAAGCATTGCAAGAAACAGATCATGAGAAGAGAACAAGTCATTGTCGATGGTTTCAGGGGTTTGTTATTCAACGTCCAGACTTTCTCTCCACAATTTGGTTTACGGATGAGGCATGGTACCATCTGTCACGTCATATCAACACCCAGAACAGTAGATGCTGGACTGGTGTAAACCACAGTATCACCCATGAAGCATGACTAAATGATAGAAAAGTTGGATTGTGAGTACGGTGTCAGCTTTCAGGATGGCTGGGCCCATTTCTTGATACATCCGTGCACACTACAGTACATACTGGCATCTTCAACACATTTTTGGAGCAGTTGGATGACGTCAAACTTACAGAAGGTTATTTCCAACAAGATGGAGCAGTATCTCACACGTCTAAGCTCACATGCAACTTGTAACCAGTTTCTTTGGTGACCGAATAATCTCAAAAAAATTGTGGTCTCCCCAGTCACCTCATCTAATCCCCAACCCCGGATTTTTTTCTTATATGGGGTATCTTAAAAGCCGAGGGTACTCGAATAGATCATGGACAACTGCGAAACTCAATAAGGCAATTACCCATGACATAAGCAACTTTGGCGAGGATACATGTGACAGAACTCCGCGGAATATGGTGAAATGAGTACAACTGTGCATCGATGTTCGCGGAAATCATTTCCAATATCTTGTGAAGAGTTTGTGTGTATCTATGTAATCTCCCGGTTGTCTGTTATCATCCCCAACATTGCAAATATGTCCCGTTATTTCCTCAAATATTGTGACTCGTAAAAGTAGTTCCGGTTTATATGGATCGCACTAAATTTCAGTCCCGCTTGATGCTAGATTTAGGGACTTTTACGAACTATAGAAAAAACCATCGACTTTTCTGCCAGATTTACATACGCTGTTGAATCTAAACATTACGACCACCTGCGTATAGCGCTAGCGCGTTGATCCACATCTGGAACGCAATACAACAGCGAATCCGTGTTACACTGATTAGATAAGTCCTTAGTAGGTTTCCGGAGACACGTGACACTCGACGTGTACGCATAGGGTACGAAATTTGCGTAAACTACTCGCCGGTGGTACTTGGGCGCGGAGCTGGAGTCCGATAGTGTTTCACATGTGTTCGATCGGTTTCAGATCAGGCGGACTAGGTTAACATCCTCAAACGACTGTGCCAGGATTCTGGCCTCGTGACACGCTCGCCCACGAGTGCGTGCTGAGAAGTGATGCCTCCGATTTTTTATTCTGTTCTTAGCATCGACCGAGATATTACACGTATGTTTTACCCGGTCGACTTTCCCGTTTCGCTGACGTATGTTGGAACATTCAGCCGCTCGAGAGTTCCGAATTGTAGCCAGTAACATGTCGGTGCGTAACGTAACAATGTCGGGGCGTGAGGAACAGCGTACTGTAATCGAGTTTCGAACACGAAGAGTTCATCCACACATTAGATTACCCTCTCCTTCAGCAAGACGGTACGAGACCAGACACGAACGCTGCAACAAAAAATAATGTTCAAATGTGTGTGAATTCCGTAGGGACCAAACTGCTAAGGTTATCAGTCCCTAGAATTACACTCTACTTAACTAACTTATGCTAAGAACAAAACACATACCAATGCCCGAGGGAGTACCTGAACCTCCGGCGAGAGGGACGCTGCAACACCTGCAACAATCCGACGCCTTGGATTCACTGTCATCGATTGTCCCCCGTAAAGTCCACATAAAGTTCCTATCCGGTTTCCAGCTGTTTTCAAAATATAAAGAATACCTTTGAAGACTTCACTTTGGTAGTGATGAAGTGGTGGAAGCAGAGGTGAGGTCAGTTCGTAAAGGTTTCGCCAGTCCCGCTACCTAGGTGGGTCTAGTAAGACACTGATCGCATCCTGCAAATAAAGTGATCGACGTGAGATAACGCACGATAGGTATTGTGACGTCCCCCCTCCCCTCTTGTCACTGTTGATGTTGAGCCGCTACTGCTGCAGCTCGGTCGGTGGAAAGGAGACGCGACTCGCAGTTATGGTTGTCCCCGTCGGATAACGTGGAAATCTCTAAAGAAAATTGTTCCTCGCGTAATGTATGAAAGTCCGTTTGCGAGTCCGCACAGTCTTCTCAGCGATGCGAACTGCTGATTTTAATTGTCTGTCACGGTTTTATGATGATTTGCTGTGCCCGGTTAGTTAGTTATTGCAGTATTCAGTGAATCATTCATCATCGGCGTCGTTTCACACCACTGAAACGAGGAAAAATTCATTTGCGGTTCAGTATCAGTAGTTGTTGTTACGTTGCTAGGCAGAATTGCTCACTACGGCACGACGCACATCAAAAATGGCTCAAATGGCTCTGAGCACTATGGGACTTAACTTCTGGGGCCATCAGCACCCTAGAACTTAGAACTACTGAAACCAAACTAACATAAGGACATCACATACATCCATGCCCCAGGCAGGAATCGAGCCTACGACCGTAGCGGTCGCGCGGTTCCAGACTGCAGCAGCGCCTAGAACCGCTCGATCACCCCGGCCGACCGACGCAAATCCAGAGATAATCTACAATGCTATCTTGCTTTTGGGCGTCGTGATATTATTTCGGCAAAACACTCCTTTCAATGCTCAATGTTCATCAAGTCACTCTTTCAATTAAAATGTTCACAGTTAATTAATTTTGATCATTAACTATCACATAGTTTAATTAATGATGGAGCCAACACGTGGGATTTCCATTACTGACGAACAGTTTTATTGTTCCTTCTTAGCAATTAGTTTATAATCATCACACCACACGCACACCGATGGATCAGATCAGTTACGATTCTTTTCAGTTCGGTGATTGTGACAATTACAACTTTTACAATCGGCGTATTTGTATTATCTTCGTGTGGTCGTATTAATGTTTCCTACTCCAGGCTAATCAGGTATTGCAGTCTTCGATACTATGTCCATTCTTCGTTGTAATTGTTCACTTTGATGAAGGTTGTCCGACAATAATATCTCCAATAATTAAAGTTCATTAACTCGTCGTACACTATCAGAATATCACTTCAGTTCAAGTTCTCAAGTCAGAATAACTGAGAACAAAGTCCACGCACCTTTATCACACAATATTAGTTTTTTTTTTCTTTTTGAAAAGAAACAATCTCGTAGCGTTACGTTTGTAGTACTATAACAAACGGTACTCTCTCTCGACTTGATAGCAAGCAACCTAGCAAGCAACTAACATTTCCATGATAGAATATTGTAGACGCATTGAATTTCGTTTTCGCCGCGTTTACAACTCTCTTTCACAATAAATGTTATTTCTGACCGACTTTTTACTTTGGACTTAACTTTCGTCGTACTGAGTTGCAGTTTTTACTGAAATGTTTGATAGCTAATTAAAATAACCTTCCTTTCTTTCTAGCTTTATATCATGACATACTCAGTAATTATTGAAATTGGTGTGCATCAAAACTTTAAGGTGTTATATTATTGTCAAAATTTTCGTACCTGTCAGGATAACACTGTTCCCTACTTTAAATTATCATGACATTCTTATTTGGGTTTTCGGGTTTCTTGGGGTGTTACAGTATGCAAAACACCTAATGTACAGGTAACGTGGCTACAATCTTAACTGACAAAGGCTACTAGGAAAACTACTACAGCCTTCGCTTACTTACGATATTCTACAGCAGCCTACGGTACTTTTACAACTGTAATACCAACAAACTGTTTTGTCGTCGGGAGAAAAGCGTTCTACGCCAGTATGACTTTATTGAGAAATAAGTATGCAGACGTGAAAAATAAATGATGACTAACTGAAACCCTCAGCTGCCGACAGGTGTTGTTGACATACCGCGATGTGGACAGCTGAAAATGTGTGCCCCGACCGGGACTCGAACCCGGAATCTCCTGCTTGCATGGTAGACGCTCTATCCATCTGAGCCACCGAGGACACAGGTAAATAGCGCGACTGCAGGGACTTATCCCTTGCACGCTTCCCGTGAGACATTCCCAACTGTCCACAATTCTACAAATGTAATGTACCTTATAGACATTTGCCCATTCACTCATTACTCGCGCACGCTTTGGCGATTCCTGTAAGATTTGGGCAACCTGTGCGCATTCGCACAGACGAAGGTCAATGGCTGGGTAGCCTTTAACTATATATATATATATATATATATATATATATATATATATATAAATATGAAGACAGTAACTGTTCTCGAAAGAGCAGATTACTGTTGTTCTTTCGAGAACAGTTAGTCTTCATATATATATATATATATATATATATATATATATATATATATATATATATAGTTAAAGGCTACCCAGCCATTGACCTTCGTCTGTGCGAATGCGTACAGGTTGCCCAAACTCTTACAGGAATCGCCAAAGCGTGCGCGAGTAATGAGTGAATGGGCAAATGTCTATAAGGTACATTACATTTGTAGAATTGTGGACAGTTGGGAATGTCTCACGGGAAGCGTGCAAGGGATAAGTCCCTGCAGTCGCGCTATTTACCTGTGTCCTCGGTGGCTCAGATGGATAGAGCGTCTACCATGCAAGCAGGAGATTCCGGGTTCGAGTCCCGGTCGGGGCACACATTTTCAGCTGTCCACATCGCGGTATGTCAACAACACCTGTCGGCAGCTGAGGGTTTCAGTTAGTCATCATTTATTTCAGGGAAAAGCTGCACGGCCAACAATAGTAATACGTTCTTTCGAGAACAGTTACTGTCTTCATATATATATATATATATATGTATGTGAAGAATAAAGATGTAGATTATTGATAAAGTTTGCTTTATTTAAAATGCTTTGAGTTCTCACATAAGCTGGCCGTTGTGGCCGAGCGGTTCTAGGCGCTACAGTCTGGAACCGCGTGACTGCAACGGTCATAGGTTCGAATCCTGCCTGGGGCAGGGATGTGTGTGATGTCCTTCGGTTAGTTAGGTTTAAGTAGTTCTAAGTTCTAGGGGACTGATGACCTCAGAAGTTAAGTCCCATAGTGCTCAGAGCCATTTTTCGAGTTCTCACATAAACAATCCGAAGGCATCACTTTTTAGGAGGCTCTTGTACGTTGCTGGAAGACCACGTAGGTCGAGGAAGATTCCTAGCGTGAAGGGATGCAGCTGGTCCGCAAAAATTTTCACTAGGTCCACAGCTGTCACGGTGCCTTCGGTTACTAGCACTGGTCGCATGGAAGCTCAGCGGGAAGCAGTTGGCGTGAATGAGGGCGTTTCCGTATGACAAGAAACGTGGTTCGACCGACAGGGCGATACGTTTCCACTGATCCACGGTCCAGTCTAGGTTATCCTGTGCCCAGTGCAGTCATACTTGTAGATGTTGTTTCGTCAACATGGGACCACCTAGGAGTGGTCGGCTGTGGAGCCCCATCTTCAGCAATGTGCGCTGACCGGTGTACCCTGAAACACTGTGTCGTCAGGTCTGCCACAAGGCTCTGCCATTCCTGCTATAAAGAGCAGGGAAGCTCCAGACCTACTCACTCTGTGACGATGTGTGGTCGTCCACCACCTTATTCCTACTTCTGCTTTCACTGACATTCAATAGTTTCCACAGATGTTCAGGATAGAAATACGGCAACAGGCCACCAGTTTCGAGGAACTCTTTGTCAGGAGCCAGGACTTAACAATCTGCCCTTTGTCAAAATCGCTTGTGTTAGTGGATTGCCCCATTTACGTATCGTGTGGTGTCTAGAATGATTTCCCGTTCGCCTCTGCATCGCTTATCTACTTTTTTCATCGCGTCACGTGTGCTCAACGCCAACAGGTAGCACTGAATTTCCTGGTGGGTAGTGGTCATATTGTTTGGTTCATCACTTATGTGTTATCGAATCGTCACGTACAAAGTAGACTGACGTGGACTGTATGTCCATAACTTCACAAACAAACTGCAGCTTTGGTGCGCTCAGCGATATCCATTACACATTGGAGCAACAGTCCCAAATCTTACACGCGTTATTGCCATTTGCAAACTTAAAATGGAAAGTTAAAGATTCATTTAATTCTCTGTATGTTTTCTGTATAGTCAAATAAAAATAGATGAGACAGTAATTTTTGTAAGATAACACCTTTTTCAACGAAAATTTTTGTAAAATTTCCCATCTGAATAATGAAACACGAATTTTAGTTTTATAGACACAGTATTCGTAGATTCCTGTTGATTCATTTACAGATAATCCAAGACTGTTTCACTGTTAATGTAGTAGTGATCTAGAAGTCATGCTTAAGGTTGGTAATACAATGAAGAGCCAAAGAAACTGGTACACCTGCCTAATATCGTGTAGGGCCCCCGCGAGCACGCAGAAGTGCCGCAACGCGACTTGGCGTGGACTCGACTAAAGTTTGAAGTAGTGCTTGCGGAAATGGTCACCCTGAATTCTGCAGGGCTGTCCATAAATCCGGAAGAGTACGAGGGGGCGGAAATCTCTTCTGACTAGCACGTTGCAAGGCATCCCAGATATGCTCGATAATGTTCTTTCTCGTGGTTTGGCGGTCAGTGGAAGTGTTTAAACTCAGAAGAGTGTTCCTGGTGCCACCCTGTAGCAATTCTGGACGCCGGCCGAAGTGGCCGTGCGGTTAAAGGCGCTGCAGTCTGGAACCGCAAGACCGCTACGGTCGCAGGTTCGAATCCTGCCTCGGGCATGGATGTTTGTGATGTCCTTAGGTTAGTTAGGTTTAACTAGTTCTAAGTTCTAGGGGACTAATGACCTCAGCAGTTGAGTCCCATAGTGCTCAGAGCCATTTGAACCATTTTGAACCAATTCTGGACGTGTGGCATGTCGCATTGTCCTGCTGGAATTGCCCAAGTCCGTCGGAATGCAGAATGGACATGAATGGATGAAGGTGATCAGACAGAATGCTTACGTACATGCCACCTGTCACCTGACAGAGTAGCGATGAAGTACAACCATTTCACGAGTGTGACGTGAATATCAGGAATCCGGTAAAACATCAAATCTCCGACATCGCTGCAGGCGGTAAAAGATCCTGCAAGAACGGAAATAACGATGACTGAAGAGAATCATATCAGGGGTCCCAGCTGCACGCACATCACACCATTACAGAGCGTCCACTAGCTTGAACAGTCCCCTGCTGACATGCAGGGTCAATGGATTCATGAGGTTGTCTTCATGTCCGTACAAGTCCAACCGCTCGATACAATTTTAAACGAGACTCGCTCGACCAGGCAACATGTTTCCAGTCATCAACAGTCCAATATCGGAGTTGACAGGCCAGACGAGGCGTAAAGCTTTGTGTAGTGCAGACATCAAGGGTACACGAGTTGGCCTTCGGTTCAGAAAGCCCATATCGAAGGTGTTCCGTTGAATGTTTCGCACGCTAACACTTGCGATGGCCCAGCACTGAAATCTGCAACAATCTGCAGTAGGTTGCACTTATGTCACGTTGTATGATTCTCTTCAGTCGTCGTTGCTTCCGTTCTTGTAGGATCTTTTACCGCCTGCAGCGATGTCGGAGATTTGATGTTTTACCGGATTCCTGATATTCATGTCACACTCGTGAAATGGTTGTACTTCATCGCTACCTCGGAGATGCTGTATCTCATCGCTTGTGCGCCGACTGTAACACCACGTTCAGACTCACTTAAATCTTGATAACCTGCCAATGTAGCAGCAGTAACCGATCTAACAACTGCGCCAGACTCTTGTTGTCTTATGTGGACGTTGCCGTCGGAGCTCCGTATTCGATCTGTTTACATATCCCTGTATTTGAATACGCTTGTCTATACCAGTTTCTTTGGCGCTTCAGTGAAATTGAAATGTATCCATTTTGATAAGCAGCCATTATGTTTTACATCATTTTCTAGTATATATTTCCATGATAAAAATTTACAAATTTTAGGCCAAAATTGTATTCAGTAATTGGGCTGACATTAAACTGAATAAACAGATTGAACTGAAATACGTTTCCCCGAAATTTTGAACTCTGCATTTTCGTAATTTACAATAGGTAATGGTATAATAAACAGCGCTGTGTACATCTCATTAAATGATCTTAAGTGTCCGCAGCTCGTGATCGTGCGGTAGCGTTCTCGCTCCCCGCGCCCGGGTTCCCGGGTTCGATTCCCGGCGTGTCAGGGATTTTCTCTGCCTCGTGATGACTGGCTGTTGTGTGATGTCCTTAGGTTAGTTAGGTTTAAGTAGTTGTAAGTTCTAGGGGACTGATGACCATAGATGTTAAGTCCCATAGTGCTCAGAGCCATTTGAACCATTTGATCTTAAATAATAATCAAAAAATGGTTCAAATGGCTCTGAGCACTATGGGACTCAACTGCTGTGGTCATAAGTCCCCTAGAACTTAGAACTACTTAAACCTAACTAACCTAAGGACATCACACACATCCATGCCCGAGGCAGGATTCGAACCTGCGACCGTAGCGGTCGTGCGGTTCCAGACTGTAGCGCCTTTAAATAATAATCAATAAAGTAAACAGTATGCTTACAAGAAGAAAAAATACAAACTAACATTACTGGGTTAGGACAAAAATATGGAACCACCGCGGTAAATACATAAATGCAACTTCCTGGCAGATTAAGACTGTGTGCCGGACCGAGACTCGAACCCGGGACCTTTGCCTGTCGCGGGCAAGTGCTCCATGGACTGAGGTACCCAAGCACGACTCAGCCCCATCCTCACAGCTTTA
Source organism: Schistocerca cancellata (assembly GCF_023864275.1). NCBI lineage: Eukaryota > Metazoa > Arthropoda > Insecta > Orthoptera > Acrididae > Schistocerca > Schistocerca cancellata. The sequence continues at coordinate 718,175,463 of NC_064630.1, forward strand.
ATTCCGCCAGTACCTCGTCTCCTACCTTCCAAACTTTACAGAAGCTCTCCTGCGAACCTTGCAAAACTAGCACTCCTGGAAGAAAGGATATTGCGGAGACATGGCTTAGCCACAGCCTGGGCGATGTTTTCAAAATGAGATTTTCACTCTGCAGCGGAGTGTGCGCTGATATGAAACTTCCTGGCAGATTAAAACTTTGTGCTGTACCGAGACTCGAACACGCGACCTTTGCCTGTGAGGACGGGGCGTGAGTCGTGCTTGGGTAGCTCAGTCGGTAGAGCACTTGCCCGCAAAAGGCAAAGGTCCCGAGTTCGAGTCTCGGTCCGGCACACAGTTTTAATCTGCCAGGAAGTTTTATATCAGCGCACACTCCGCTGCAGAGTGAAAATCTCATTCTGGATACATAAATGCAGTTTCTGGCCAAACCCTCAGGTTTTATTCTTACATTTAAGCACGAACGGCACATGTGAAATGGCCTCAAGACATTGCCAGTGAATTCGTGGTCAGGTCAGTGTTCTGTGTAGTTCAAATGGCTCTGAGCACTATGGGACTTAACATCTGACGTCATCAGTCCCCTAGACTAAAACTACTTAAGCCTAACTAACCTAAGGACATCACAAACATCCATGCCCGAGGGAGGATTCGAACCTGCGACTGATGCGGCAGCGCGGTTCCGGACTGAAGCGCCTAGAACCGCTCTTCCACAACGGCCAGCGTTCTGTGTAGTCCAGAGTGCATTACGTTGGAAGTAAGTGACTTCTAACGTTTGCGGGTTGTTGGTGCTCTTTTGTGAGTGGCTTCAGTAAGCAAGGGAACCGAAATGTTTGGTGTTTCAAGAGGCACCATATCGAAGATTTATAACGTATACACATAAAGCGGTAAAACAATTTCCCCTAAGTCACAACGTGTACGAAATATGTTTAGTGATCGTGACGGAGGGACATTGTAGAGGATTTTCACGGAAAATAACACGGCACGACAGCTGTAAAAGTCACTGCAGAACTGAATGTCACACTCGCGAACCCTGTCAACACACACACACACACACACACTCACACACAAATGAAGTAAGCTCGATAAGCTGGGAATTGCAGGGTGAGCTCGAATTCCAGCACATTTATCAGTGAAGCAACTGCCCGTAACAGGACGCCATAAAACCTGGACTGTGGAGCAATGGAAGAATTTGATTTGGTCGGATGGGTCTTGTTTCTCACTGTTTCCGTCCTCTGACCGAGTTTACTTCCCAAGAATGAAATATGGCAGGGGTCCGGCGATGGCTTGAGTAGCGAGATCGAGGTATTCTACGGGCCCCATGGTTACTGTGTAAGGCCACATTACTTCAAAGGATTATGTGATCATTTTAGCTGACCAGATACTTCCCACAGTACAATGTTTGTTCTCTAATGGTGATGCTGTGGTCCAAGACTACAGAGCCGATGTTCACACAGCTCACATTGTTCAGAGCTGGCTTTGTGAGCTCGAGGATGAATTGTGGCATCTCCTCAGGTCAGTCATCACATCTCAGTGTTATTGAGCCTTTGTGGCGTACTTTGGAGTGAAGGGTGCGTAACCGCTGTCCGCCTCCGTAATCGTTACCCAAAATTGCCATTATTTTGCAGGAAGAACGGTAATAAAGTCTCCGTAAAAACCATGCGATAGCTGTCTTATCCATTCCGAGACGACTGGAGGCGTACTGATGTCAACGTTTTTTCTACACCATGTCAGACGAGATAACGTGTTGCCATTGTGATGTTCCCATAGTTTCGTCCATCTCCTGTACGGTATATCGAATTGTCATATGTTTCTACTGACCTCTTTGTCGACGGGACGTTAAACCCTAAACTTCCTTCGAATAGTCATGTACTCGCAGGTATCGCGTAGTAAAACTGAAATGAGTAGCTGCTTCTCCCACAATCTGACTCCGGCTTATAAAATATTGTATGAAGTATAATTTTTATCTGATATACCATCCCAAGCTACATACCATTTTATTGTATGAAGTATAATTTTTATCTGGTATACCATCCCAAGCTACATATCATTTTACACTTTGATAAGCTTCGCGAATTTTGCATAACACGTTCACAGTTCCAACTACATGGTCATGTTAAAGATTGCATTCCAGAATGTAATAGTAAATTAACACACAAGAATTTAGATGCGACGAATTGATATCCTCATGAACAGCATATACCAACTGCGAGAATCGGACGTTCCGAGCTAAGAATGCATCTCTGTTGTAGGGACTCGTTGTGAAGAAAATGGAGAGATCGGACGTGTGAGAGGAGGAGCGAGATTGTATTGTTGTGAGACGTCGCTGCGGTATATACCAAATGTTCACATAATTTTTTTGCACAAAATAAAATCCAATAACTAACATAAAGTACGGTATTCAAAGTGTGTATATCTCCATACCGAAATTAGTTAATTATCACGGTTACAAATACAGACATCAAAAAAGTTTTGCATCATCTCGGTTCCGAGAGTTCCGGAATCTGTACAGAAAATTGGAACAGAGATCAACATAAACATCGTTTCCGCCATTTTTACTGCTCATGAAAAAAACACATTTCATGTTGTAGCACCATAGAGCGAGAACTTCAGAAGTGGTGGTTGAGATTGCAGTCACACCGGTACCTCTAATACTCAGTAGCACGTCCTCTTGCATTGATGCATGCCTGTATTCGTCGTGGCATACTATCCACAAATTCATCAAGGCACTGTTTGTCCAGATTGTCCCACTCCTCAACGGCGCTTCGGCGTAGATCACTCAGAGTGGTTGGTGTGTCACGTCGTCCATAAGCAGCCCTTTTCAATCTATCCCAGGCATGTTCGATAGGGTTCATGTCTGGAGAACATGCTGGCCATTCTAGTCGAACGAAGTCGTTATCCTCAAGGAAGTCATTCACAAGACGTGCACGATGGAGGTGTGAGTTGTCGTCCATGAAGACGAATGCCTCGCCAATAGGTTGCCGAAATAGCTGCACTATCGATCGGCGGATGAAATTTACGTATCGTACAACTGTTAGGGCGTCTTCCATCAGCACCAGCGACGTACGTCGGTCCCACATAATGCCACCCCAAAACAGCAGGGAACATCCACCTTGTTGCATTCGGTGGACAATGTGTCTCAGGCGTTCAGCCTGACAGGGTTGCCTTCAAGCACGTCTCCGACGATTGTCTGGTTGAAGGGATACGCGACGCTCATCGGTGAAGAGAATGTGATGCCAATGTTTAGCGGCCCATTCGGCATGTTTCTGGGCTCATCTGTACCGCGCTGCGTGGTGTCGTGGTTGCAAAGGTGGACCTCGGCATGGACGTCGGAAGTGAAGTTGCGCATCATGCAGCCTATTGCGCACAGTTTGAGTCGTAACATGACGTCCTGCGGCTGCGCGAAAAGCATTATTCAACATGGTGGCGTTGCTGCCAAGATTCCTCCGAGCCATAATTCGTAGGTAGCGGTCATCCAGTGCAGTAGTAGCCCATGGGCGGCCTGAACTAAGCATTTCACCGACAATTCCTATCTCTCTGTATCTCCTCCATGTCCGAACAATATCGCTTTGGTTCTCTCTGAGATGTCTGGACACTTCCCTTCTTGAGAGCCCTTCGTGGCACAAAGTAACAATTGCGGACGCGATCGAACCGCGATATTGACCGTCTACGTATGGTTGAACTACAGACAACACGAGTTGTGTACCTGGAACTGATCTACTGTCGGACTCCCTCCGTCTAATAGGCGCTGCTCATGGATCGTTTTTTATATTTTTGGCCGGATTTATGAAACGTCCCCTTAGAAAAATTATACAAGACTGTGCTTAAACTGACACACAATATTTTTAGCGCAACGAAATCTGACTTTCAAAAATCCCTACAAAAGAATGGCCCTGACTAACATTAATCTATACCTTTCACAAATCACTTACCACACCAAAAATCTCCGTTACTCGAACTACTGCAATACAGCGAGCGCCACTACTGCCAGCTAAATAAAAGATTCAAACTACGGAAGGCACTAACTACTGATAGGCATAGTTAGCAAATGAAAGATTTTAATAGAGAACAAACAATGTATTTACCTTAATAGTGTTGAAAAAGCATAATATACATAGCAGTTCATAATATCCATTCTGTACTCAAAAATCCGCCATCTCATTTCCCACATCCACCACTGCTGGCGGCTCACCTCCAACTGCGCAACGCTACGCGCTGTTAACATCCAGCTGCCCCTCTACAATGGCAGACAACAATGCAAACTAGCCACAGACTGCACACAGCACAGCCAGTGATTTTCATACAGAGCGCTACGTGGCATTACCAATATAAAAATCTAAACAGCCTACTTACATAGCCCCCATGCTCCCCACAAAAAAATTTTACAAATTGTTTTGGGCAGTGGCCAATACAGATTTGAAAAAATTTTTCATAATTACAGTAAGAAAAATATCAAATGCACACACTTATTAATACGATGTTGATCAGAAGCTAAAATTTTCTCACAGTCCATAAAGACAGTCCTGATCATTCATCATAATAGTAATGACAGTTTTTTTTCACAAAGTCTCATTAGTAAAAGAAATTGCACACAGAAGTAGTCGAGTTGCATGCAGTCTTGAAGAAGTAGTGTTGTCCTTCCAGCGGAAAGACAGCAGAGCAAACCCACAGCAGAGTCAGTCGAAGTTTTGAAGAATATTGGTAGGTAGGTCATCACAGAGCAGACCACTGTAGTCCTGATAGAGATTACGGTATTGGTGGGCCACCAGAGGTGCAGACCCACTGCAGTCCTTGTAGAAATAATGGTACCGGTGAGTCAGCAAAGGTGTAGAGCCACTGTAGTCCTTGTAGAGACGGCCAGCAGCCATCCGTTGCGACTGTGCCGGTGCACAATCACCATCGAAGAGTCTTGCGGAGAATATAGAAAGTCCATAAACCACCACTTGTACACTCACGAAGTTTTTGGAATTGTCCTTAGAACCAGCAATGCTGTTATCCAGTACCTTGCTGAATTATTAACACATGTGCAAACACTAACAGTCCCAACTTCTCACATATTGTGCATTACTATGACCAACAGAAATGTGTGCAGTGAAATGAATGCTTACAAGTTACTTAATTTGATGAACTGGTGTCAATTACAATATTATAACATGAGAATACAATTACAAAGGTACAAAATACATCATTAAAACATAACAATACAGATAACATTTGTAGTAATACAGGCTTTACAAAAGAATAGAAATAACATATACATCAGTATTACAGGAATTATGACATAAGTAAATACATAAAAGATCAGAATAACTTTTGAAACATCAACTTTACACATGAGCATTAAAACAAAACAGAATAAATAATGTCTAAGCATATTTACAAGGTAAATAACATATTATTAATGCCAATTATATTTGAGGATAACAGTATTCCTCATCATAGTGAATGTAGCTTAGTATTAGAAGAACATATGAAACGTCCCCTTAGAAAAATTTATACACGACTGTGCTTAAACTGACACTCAATAATTTTAGCGCAACGCAGTCTATCAAAAATCCCTACAAAAGAATGGCTCAGACAAACATTAAACTATACCTTTCACAAATCACTTACCTCACAAAAATCTTCGTTACTCGAACTACTGCAATACAGCGAGCGCCACTATTGCCAGCTAAATAAAAGATCCAAACTACAGAAGGCACTAAATACTGATAGGCATAGTTAGCAATTAAAAGATGATAATAGAGAACAAACAATGTATTTACCTTTAACAGTCATAATATATATAGTAGTTCATAATATCCAGTATTACAAATTATCAAAACTCCGCCATCTCTCTCCCCACATCCACCACTGCTGGCGGCTCACCTCCAACTGCCCAACGCTACGCGCTGTTCACATCCAGCTGCCACTGCCCAACACTACAATGGCAGACAACAATGCAAACTGGCCACTGACTACACACAGCACAGCCAGTGATTTTCATACCGAGCGCTACGTAAGGTTGCCGATAAGAAAACATAAACAGCCTACTTACATAGCCCCCATGCTCCCCACAAAAAATTTTACAAATTGTTTTGGGCTGTGGCCTATAATGATTTGATAAAATTTTTCATAATTACAATAACAAAGAAATCAAATGCACACACTTATTGATACAATGTTAGTCAAAAGCTAAAATTTTCTCACAGTCCATAAAGATAGTCCTGATCATTCATCATAATAGGAATTACAGTTTTTTTTCACAAAGTCTCATTAGTAAAAGAAATTGCACACAGAAGTAGTGGTTAGTGACTTCTGTAGTTTGAATCTGTTATTTAGCTGGCAGTAGTGGCGCTCGCTGTATTGCAGTAGTTCGAGTAACGAAGATTTTTGGTGAGGTAAGTGATTTGTGAAAGGTACAGATTAATGTTAGTCAGGGCCATTCCTTTGTAGGGATTTCTGAAAGTCAGATTGCGTTGCGCTAAAAAATATTGTGTGTCAGTTTAAGCACAGTCTAGTACAATTTTTCTAAGGGGACGTTTCATATGGCGTATAGTTAGCAAATGAAAGATTTTAATAGAGAACAAACAATGTATTTACCTTAATAGTGTTGAAAAAGCATAATATACATAGCAGTTCATAATACCCATTCTGTACTCAAAAATCCGCCATCTCATTTCCCACATCCACCACTGCTGGCGGCTCACCTCCAACTGCGCAACGCTATGCGCTGTTAACATCCAGCTGCCCCTCTACAATGGCAGACAACAATGCAAACTAGCCACAGACTGCACACAGCACAGCCAGTGATTTTCATACAGAGCGCTACGTGGCATTACCAATATAAAAATCTAAACAGCCTACTTACAGATTTAGTGACAATTCTGAACAGTCAAAGGGACTGTTTCTGTGATACAATATCCACAGTCAACGTCTATCTTCAGGAGTTCTGGGAACTGGGATGATGCAAAACTTAATCTGATTACGAGGCGTAGATCACTGGGAGGTGAAGTTTGGAACGATAGTGAGAACCAGCATTTTCCCCGGTCATGATTCGTCGAGAGATTATCTCCGAATTAATAAACTTTAAGTTGCTACATTGTTGGAGCTACCATCCAGACTCATCAAACAACATTATGTACAGCTGTGCCGAACGATTTGCGTAGCGAGTAAATGTTTTAGAGAGTTCAGGTGGAGCAGAAAACGACGAGGAATTTCCGCGAGATCGCTCTCCTTTGGTATTTAAAACGAATTATTTACATTTTCCAGGTTTTCAGGAGAGTAAAGATAAAAGGAAATAAGGAACTAAGCTAAACCAACTAAAACCAATAACTAAACCTATAATTAAAATAAAAGCACACATGAAGAATGTTTATTTATAAAAATAAATAAATAAATAATATTTTAATTAACTAACCAATAATAATAATATACTAAAATGTGTAATCCACGAGAGATTGATTGATTCGTACATAGTTCTCCGTAGATCGAAGAAAAACCCTCATAGTTGACAAACGAGCGAGGAGTACGTAATAAGATCGAAGGAACTACTACGAAGGATAACCAAGAATTAGTGCTTGAACGGCTGTAGCTGGGACATTTTACTAGGAAAATAAATTTTTATTGGAGCATGCGTTAATGTAATGGACTTCTCGGTCTTCCTCTCAATTTATAACCCGTATCTCTCATTGCACTATAACCATCCTTGTTTCCACGTCATGAATGCAGAATCGAAAAATTGTTGTGGCTGTTAATTTCACAAACATCAGCTAGTTGTCAATTACATACGATTTCTCATGAAAGTTAACTTTCAGTCGTACTGGCTGACATGACATATGTCAGGACTGCAGTGAGGTGGTAGCGCTACTGTGCATTCCAGTTATCACTGCAGAGTGACACGAACAAAGAAAATGTACTGTCATGGATCCAGAAGCGGCGAATGCGTTGCAGGGCAAGTTATTATCGTGGATGAAATCGACAACGTTTTTAAATGGTCAAAAGCAGTAGAATTTAGAAAGGAAAGCACAAAGGTGCATGGGACCTGTAAAGAGATTACACATTTTGATAAACCAGTGCCGGTATTCCTTTTTCATACGCTGACTCTGAAAGGAACTGCCATGTGAGACAAAGACAAAAGCAATGAACGTAGACCTGTTATTGACGGGATATTCTTCTCTGGAACAAACTGGAAGTTTAAAGTCATAGACTGATGGAAGAAAATTGTTTCCACCGTAAACAGTCTGCCTGTATCCTCTGTAGTAGTAATTTATTGAAGTAGGATAGTTGTAGATCTGGTGAATAACGCGTAAGGTTTGTCAGATGACTGTATTACGTATTTATGCCTTGTAACGTTGAAAATAAAAAGCTTTTTTTCTTAACAGAGTATTTCAGAGTGGTTTGAGAACACAAGGGCAGTGGAATGTATTGTAATCGAAAATGTGTGTTATGGGAAACAAATGAGGAAGACCACGGCCGCGAACCACGCAGCATACGGAAGCCAGTATGAACGAAATATCGGTGGCCGAAAACGCAATACCGACAGTCAAAGCTAGAACCGTCGTAAGCAGCAACACACAATAATACTGGCCTCAAAGTCAAATTCCAAGTCGAGACAGCGAGGTAACAATTGTTTTCGATAGTCAACGTAACGAGATGGGAACTGCTGATCAACTATCCGAGTAAGTATTTGTTCCCTGAATAAGACAAGCGCCCATGCCTATGTGACGTGCGTGCCGGAAACCCCTGTAGTAGCGGCAGCCGATAGCGGATCTATGAGACACAGATATAATATCGCTGACACACTCTGACTCCTTCATCATATCACTGAAGTGATATGATATCAGAGCGCGTAACACTGATCAGGCGTTAATTAAATTATTTAGTTAAACGGTTAGACTTCATGGGGTGACTGGCTCCTCTAGGTGGAGTAAGTTAAGGCGTTTTCGGCACCATGCCGGCAGCTTATAGCCCCTAGGAGCCGAACGGCCACGTTGTCCGATATGACTCACCCCTAAATGATCTGCAACTGCGTATTTTCTTTTTCTCCTCCCTCTTATGCATTTTTTACACTCACTAATTTAGTTGATGGCTCGGAAATACGTTAGATTCATTTGAGACATTGTTTTCTAATGAATCGTGCATACATATGTCTTTCAATAACGGATACAAATGGGATTTGCACATGCGAATTTTATTTTCTTGTGTAATAAGGTAGGTTAGAAAATTTAAAAAGGGTAATGGATAGGTTAAAGTTAGATACAGTGGGAATTAGTGAAGTTCGGTGGCAGGAGGAACAAGACTTTTGGTCAGGTGAATACAGGGCTATAAATACAAAATCAAATAGGGGTAATGCAGGAGTAGGTTTAAGAATGAATAAAAAATAGGAGTGCGGGTAAGCTACAACAATCAGCATAGTGAACGCATTATTGTGGCCAACATAGACACGAAGACCAAACCTACTACAATAGTACAAGTTTATATGCCAACTAGCTCTGTAGATGATGAAGAAATTGATGAAATGTATGATGAGATAAAAGAAATTATTCAGACAGCGAAGGGAGAAGAAAATTTAATAGTCATGGGTGACTAGAATTCGATAGTAGGAAAAGGGAGAGAAGGAAACGCAGTAGGTGAATATGGATTGTGGGGAAGAAATGAAAGAGGAAGCCGCCCGGTAGAATTTTGCACAGAGCATAACTTAATCATAGCTAACATTTGGTTCAAGAATCATGAAAAAAGGTTGTATGCATGGAAGAAGTCCGGAGATACTAGATGGTATCAGATAGATTATATAACATTAAGACAGAGATTCAGGAACCAGGTTTTAAATTGTAAGACGTATCCAAGGGCAGATGTGGACTCTGACCGCAATCTATTGGTTATGAACTGTAGATTAAAACTGAAGAAACTGCAAAAAGATGGGAATTTAAGAAGATCGGATTTGGATAAACTGACTAAACCAGTGGTTGTACAGAGTTTCAGGGGGAGCGTAAACGAACAATGTACAGGAATGGGGGAAAGAAATACAGTAGAAGAAGAATGGGTAGTTTTGAGGGATGAAGTAGTGAAGGCAGCAGAGGATCAAGTAGGTAAAAAGACGAGGCATAGTACAAGTCGTTGGATAAGAGTAGAAATATTAAATTTCATTGATGAAAGGAGAAAACATAAAAATGCAGTAAATGAAGCAGGCAACAAGGAATACAAACGTATCAAAAATGAGATCGACAGGAAGTGCAAAATGACTAAGCAGGGATGGCCAGAGGGCAAATGTAAAGATGTAGAGGCTTATCTGACTAGGGGTACTGCCTACAGGAAAATTAAAGAGACCTTTGGAGGAAAGAGAACCACTTGTATGAATATCAAGAGCTCAGATGGAAACCCACTTCTATGCAAACAAGGGAAAGCAAAAAGGTGGAAGGAGTATATAGAGGGTCTATACAAGGGCAATGTACTTGAGGACAATATTATGTAAATGGAAGAGGATGTAGATGAAAATGAAATGGGAGATATGATACTGCGTGAAGAGTTTGACAGAGCACTGAAAGACCTGAGTCGAAACAAGGCCCCCGGAGTAGACAACATTCCATTAGAACTACTGATGGCCTTGTGAGAGCCAGTCCTGACAAAACTCTACCATCTGGTGAGCAAGATGTATGAAACAGGCGAAATACCCTCAGACTTCAAGAAGAATATAATAGTTCCAATCCCAAAGAAAGCAGGTGTTGACAGATGTGAAAATTACCGAACTATCAGTTTAATAAGTCACAGCTGCAAAATACTAACGCGAATTCTTTACAGACGAATGGAAAACTGGGAAAAGCCGACCTCGTGGAATATCAGTTGGGGAGAAGAGGAGTTTGTGGCACAACTTGACTAGAAGAAGGGATCGGTTGGTAGGACATGTTCTGAGGCATCAAGGGATCACCAATTTAGTATTGGAGGGCAGTGTGGAAGGTAAAAATCGTAGAGGGAGACCAAGAGATGAATACACTAAGCAGATTCAGAAGGATGTAGGCTGCAGTAGTTACTGGGAGGTGAAGAACCTTGCACAGGATAGAGTAGCATGGAGAGCTGCATCAAACCAGTCTCAAGACTGAAGACCACAACAACAACGTGTAATAATGTGTTTTCCGAATTTTTAATGTATAATACTCGGCGGACAAAATAAAACAGGCCCCGAAAATACTTATTAGACTGGTGCGGAACTGACCCCTGATAATAAATAGGAGAAATGCTCATCGCAGACAATGCTGGAAATCGTGATCGGTTGCTGTCACAAGTCAGCACTTGCACGTATCGTCCATGCTCTGTCCCGGGTAACTGCAGTGTCATTACGTTTGAGTGAGTGAGAGGAGGTGATGTTTTTAATGACCACAGAACGCTACACAAAATGACACGATATCCCAAATATTCCGTCCCGAGAACGATCTGTTATTGCAAAAGTTTAAAACTGGAAGTATTTTGGAAAAACCTCCAGCAACGTGTTAGTGACACAGGCTCTGTAGTGCCTCAACACCATAACTATCGAGAAGAGTCCGAACACTAGAAAACGCTGCTCGAATGAAGAAAAGCCTGAATCAAACACAGACGAAATCTCAACGCTATGTATTTGTGCAAGCGGAAATTAAGAGATCTTCGTTTCAAAAAATTATCAAAAGGGATCATCTGTACCATTACAAATTTACTATTCTGTATGAGTTACATCGTACATACAAACTCTCTCATACTGAATTCTGCTGGTGATTTATGAGTGAATGAAATAAAGGCTTCTAGATCTCCAGTTTTTCATTTCTTCAGATGAGGCTTGGTTCAGTCTGCCAAGGTGTGTTAACTTTCAGAATACGCACCAGTATGCATCGGAAAATCTCCATCAGTAGTCTTGTAAAGTCGTTGCACCAACTCAAGATTGGTGTTTGGTGGACAGTATAGGCTACGGTGTCTGCATCGTAACACGATTCTTTCACCAAACTGTTAATGCTAAGTGGATTGTCCAGAGCTATTTAATCCATATGTAGATCAACTCACAGATGATGACCCCTTGTATAGGTATTTTCTGCAAGACACAACAGCAAACACCGTATTGACAATCTTGTTGCGAGTGTGTGAGGTGTTCGGCGAGGAGAGAACAGTAAGTAGAGATAGTACAGTCTCATGGCAACATCGATGGCCTGATCTCTCTCCCTGTAATTTTTGCCTGTGTAAGGAATTGATGGAGAGGTGTATTCAATCAATCCCAACACAATGCGAGAGCTACCGCAGGGCACTGAAAACGCTACCGCTGCTTTCCCTCAGGGACAGCTGCTACATTTGTCTCTTTGTAGCGTTTCCCAATTAAAAAAAAGAGATATTTTACGTTATTAGTATTGTTTGAATATGTTGTTGTTGTGGTCTTCAGTCCTGAGACTGGTTTGATGCAGCTCTCCATGCTACTCTATCCTGTGCAAGCTTCTTCATCTCCCAGTACCTACTGCAACCTACATCCTTCTGAATCTGCTTAGTGTATTGATCTCTTGGTCTCCCTCTACGATTTTTACCCTCCACGCTGCCCTCCAATGCTAAATTTGTGATCCCTCGATGCCTCAGAACATGTCCTACCAACCGATCCCTTCTTCTAGTCAAGTTGTGCCACAAACTTCTCTTCTCCCCAATCCTATTCAATACCTCCTCATTAGTTACGTGATCTACCCACCTTATCTTCAGCATTCTTCTGTAGCACCACATTTCGAAAGCTTCTATTCTCTTCTTGTCCAAACTAGTTATCGTCCATGTCTCACTTCCATACATGGCTACACTCCATACAAATACTCTCAGAAACGACTTCCTGACACCTAAATCTATATTCGATGTTAACAAATTTCTCTTCTTGAGAAACGCTTTCCTTGCCATTGCCAGTCTACATTTTATATCCTCTCTACTTCGACCATCATCGGTTATTTTGCTCCCTAAATAGCAAAACTCCTTTACTACTTTAAGTGTCTCATTTCCTAATCTAATTCCCTCAGCATCACCCGACTTAATTTGACTACATTCCATTATCCTCGTTTTGCTTTTGTTGATGTTCATCTTATATCCTCCTTTCAAGACACTGTCCATTCCGTTCAACTGCTCTTCCAAGTCCTTTGCTGTCTCTGACAGAATTACAATGTCATCGGCGAACCTCAAAGTTTTTACTTCTTCTCCATGAATTTTAATACCTACTCCGAATTTTTCTTTTGTTTCCTTTACTGCTTGCTCAATATACAGACTGAATAGCATCGGGGAGAGGCTACAACCCTGTCTCACTCCTTTCCCAACCACTGCTTCCCTTTCATGCCCCTCGACTCTTATAACTGCCATCTGGTTTCTGTACAAATTGTAAATAGCCTTTCGCTCCCTGTATTTTACCCCTGCCACCTTCAGAATTTGAAAGAGAGTATTCCAGTCAACATTATCAAAAGCTTTCTCTAAGTCTACAAATGCTAGAAACGTAGGTTTGCCTTTTCTTAATCTTTCTTCCAAGATAAGTCGCAAGGTCAGTATTGCCTCACGTGTTCCAACATTTCTACGGAATCCAAACTGATCTTCCCCGAGGTCGGCTTCTACCAGTTTTTCCATTCGTCTGTAAAGAATTCGCGTTAGTATTTTGCAGCTGTGACTTATTAAACTGATAGTTCGGTAACTTTCACATCTGTCAACACCTGCTTTCTTTGGGATTGGAATTATTATATTCTTCTTAAAGTCTGAGGGTATTTCGCCTGTCTCATACATCGTGCTCACCAGATGGTAGAGTTTTGTCATGACTGGCTCTCCCGAGGCCATCAGTAGTTCTAATGGAATGTTGTCTACTCCCGGGGCCTTGTTTTGACTCAGGTCTTTCAGTGCTCTGTCAAACTCTTCACGCAGTATCTTATCTCCCATTTCATCTTCATCTACATCCTCTTCCATTTCCATAATATTGTCCTCAAGTACATCGCCCTTGTATAAACCCTCTATATACTCCTTCCACCTTTCTGCTTTCCCTTCTTTGCTTAGAACTGGGTTGCCATCTGAGCTCTTGATATTCATACAAGTGGTTCTCTTATCTCCAAAGGTCTCTTTAATTTTCCTGTAGGCAGTATCTATCTTACCCCTAGTGAGACAAGCCTCTACATCCTTACATTTGTCCTCTAGCCATCCCTGCTTAGCCATTTTGCACTTCCTGTCGATTTCATTTTTGAGACGTTTGTATTCCTTTTTGCCTGCTTCATTTACTGCATTTTTATATTTTCTCCTTTCATCAATTAAATTCAATATTTCTTCTGTTACCCAAGGATTTCTATTAGCCCTCGTCTTTTTACCTACTTGATCCTCTGCTGCCTTCACTACTTCATCCCTCAGAGCTACCCATTCTTCTTCTACTGTATTTCTTTCCCCCATTCCTGTCAATTGTTCCCTAATGCTCTCCCTGAAACTCTCTACAACCTCTGGTTCTTTCAGTTTATCCAGGTCCCATCTCCTTAAATTCCCACCTTTTTGCAGTTTCTTCAGTTTCAATCTGCAGTTCATAACCAATAGATTGTGGTCAGAATCTACATCTGCCGCAGGAAATGTCTTACAGTTTAAAACCTGGTTCCTAAATCTCTGTCTTACCATTATATAATCTATCTGAAACCTGTCAGTATCTCCAGGCTTCTTCCATGTATACAGCCTCCTTTCATGATTCTTGAATATATATTGATTAATTAATTAAAATGGAACGTTAGTCTATTTTATCTCTGCTGGTAAACATGTATTTTAAGAAAGCAATAAATAATTGGTAAGTACTGGTTGACTACACTACACGAATGTTTCTTGCTTTGCTGGAGGCAAAGCTATTGAAATGATGAAACATGTCACCGAAAATTTTTCCTCCCTTCTGTAATTATGCTGAACTCTGGCTTCCAGAGTTGTCAGTACAACAGACAGGCAAGTGCGTTGGCAGCCGAGATTATTTGGAGGCCAGTGACCGATGCGAATATTACGCGTTTCGCGCAAAAGCATTGTTTGTATTTTGAGAGAAAAGGTTGGTAAAAATGATGACAGGGATGTCTAAATTATAATGTAATGGATAAAACGGTGAATGAACACTAACAGTGTTCGGTCGTGGCCACCAAACAATCAGCCAGCAACTTCTCTTCGATGCAGCCTGAAACTGAACTAATAAACTGCGTAATAAAAATCACATACAACATGAATAGCAAGGAAAGGGATTTTCAGATGAGACACCGCTCCTTAACATCAAATTAACATAATTATTCAATAAAAGCCTACAAGTGACACTTACACAGCTTATCTCAATAGCTGAGGAGAAGAGAGAGAGAGAGAGAGGAGAGAGAGAGAGAGAGAGAGAGAGAGAATCGCGTTCCGCTTCCTAATATTGCTAAATAAACGAAGGTATTTATTGCGTTTTGTTTCAAAGAGTTTTGCATATACACTCCTGGAAATTGAAATAAGAACACCGTGAATTCATTGTCCCAGGAAGGGGAAACTTTATTGACACATTCCTGGGGTCAGATACATCACATGATCACACTGACAGAACCACAGGCACATAGACACAGGCAACAAAAAAAAAATGGTTCAAATGGCTCTGAGCACTATGGGACTTAAGATCTATGGTCATCAGTCCCCTAGAACTTAGAACTACTTAAACCTAACTAACCTAAGGACAGCACACAACACCCAGCCATCACGAGGCAGAGAAAATCCCTGACCCCGCCGGGAATCGAACCCGGGAACCCGGGCGTGGGAAGCGAGAACGCTACCGCACGACCACGAGATGCGGGCACAGGCAACAGAGCATGCACAATGTCGGCACTAGTACAGTGTATATCCACCTTTCGCAGCAATGCAGGCTGCTATTCTCCCATGGAGACGATCGTAGAGATGCTGGATGTAGTCCTGTGGAACGGCTTGCCATGCCATTTCCACCTGGCGCCTCAGTTGGACTAGCGTTCGTGCTGGACGTGCAGACAGCGTGAGACGACGCTTCATCCAGTCCCAAACATGCTCAATGGGGGACAGATCCGGAGATCTTGCTGGCCAGGGTAGTTGACTTACACCTTCTAGAGCACGTTGGGTGGCACGGGATACATGCGGACGTGCATTGTCCTGTTGGAACAGCAAGTTCCCTTGCCGGTCTAGGAATGGTAGAACGATGGGTTCGATGACGGTTAGGATGTACCGTGCACTATTCAGTGTCCCCTCGACGATCACCAGTGGTGTACGGCCAGTGTAGGAGATCGCTCCCCACACCATGATGCCGGGTGTTGGCCCTGTGTGCCTCGGTCGTATGCAGTCCTGATTGTGGCGCTCACCTGCACGGCGCCAAACACGCATACGACCATCATTGGCACCAAGGCAGAAGCGACTCTCATCGCTGAAGACGACACGTCTCCATTCGTCCCTCCATTCACGCCTGTCGCGACACCACTGGAGGCGGGCTGCACGATGTTGGGGCGTGAGCGGAAGACGGCCTAACGGTGTGCGGGACCGTAGCCCAGCTTCATGGAGACGGTTGCGAATGGTCCTCGCCGATACCCCTGGAGCAACAGTGTCCCTAATTTGCTGGGAAGTGGCGGTGCGGTCCCTTACGGCATTGTGTAGGATCCTACGGTCTTGGCGTGCATCCGTGCGTCGCTGCGGTCCGGTCCCAGGTCGACGGGCACGTGCACCTTCCGCCGACCACTGGCGACAACATCGATGTACTGTGGAGACCTCACGCCCCACGTGTTGAGCAATTCGGCGGTACGTCCACCCGGCCTCCCGCATGCCCACTATACGCCCTCGCTCAAAGTCCGTCAACTGCACATACGGTTCACGTCCACGCTGTCGCGGCATGCTACCAGTGTTAAAAACTGCGATGGAGCTCCGTATGCCACAGCAAACTGGCTGACACTGACGGCGGCGGTGCACAAATGCTGTGCAGCTAGCGCCATTCGACGGCCAACACCGCGGTTCCTGGTGTGTCCGCTGTGCCGTGCGTGTGATCATTGCTTGTACAGCCCTCTCGCAGTGTCCGGAGCAAGTATGGTGGGTCTGACACACCGGTGTCAATGTGTTCTTTTTTGCATTTCCAGGAGTGTACCTTTTACCTCGAGGACACCTCTTTTACAAAATATTTCATGAGTGATTAAAAATTCATCATCTTCTTTAAATTAATATACAAATTTATTTATACATATAGAAACTATTTATAATATTTTTAGGCATTAATTGAAATTCAGGCTACTTTTTATTCATTTATAAAGTAACATTGCATCACAATTTGATAATTCCAGGGCAGCGCTGCATCAACGTTAACGGCGGCCATTTCCAGCACCTTCTGTGATGTTTGTCAACAAGTGTCAGTTCCAATTGTCG
Source organism: Schistocerca cancellata (assembly GCF_023864275.1). Classification (NCBI taxonomy): domain Eukaryota; kingdom Metazoa; phylum Arthropoda; class Insecta; order Orthoptera; family Acrididae; genus Schistocerca; species Schistocerca cancellata. Next base: position 718,192,794 of record NC_064630.1, read on the forward strand.
TATTATAAATATTTAGTGGGTCAGCTTTACTTTTCCACATTGTACATCGTAAGCATCACGATTTGATATTCTGATTCCCTATTTTTTACTTAAAACAGTGATTTTCTTGTGAAAAAAAAACGTGGCCCGTGAATTGGAGCAAAAATGTATCCCTTCAATTATTCTTACGGCTGTGATCTTTGTCCGAGAAATAACATACAGTAACTAGTCGAACAAGCAAGTATTCAAGTGTTTCTTAAGGACATACGGCAAACTCAATCAGTATTGTGATGTTATGCTCTGTTGAATTTGTTTTGTAGACACTCCGAAATCTTCTTGTTATATTTAAAACCATTTTCGTAAGTCTCAAGTTGGTATTTGAAAAATTTGTGAAATTTATTTTAGTATAGGAATACATGAATCTCAGTGCAGGTCAACAGAACTATGCGGAGGTTTATCTCTGAAGGGAAATGTGTGAGCTCACGTTACACGATACGAAATACAGACTAACCGGTATATTAAACAATTCGCGTGCTAGAAAGTACTCGTAATTATGGTACCGCGGAATTTGAATCCCCGCCAGACATCATGGACGTTGAAGATCCCTAGAGGTCTCTGCACCATGGCGGCGCGCCTCTTGGCCCGCATTTAGTGTGAGGGCGCCACAGTGGAACACGTGGTTCCAGCGGCCAATAGCGGCGGCCCCGATAGAGTACTTAAGCGCCTGCCTCTCGGTCAGCCAGTACCTGTGGAAAACCTCCCGTATCATAATGTCCTCCAAACCCAACAAGCCTCCATCTGATGCCTCTTCCTATCGTCTTATCTGTCTCACATCGGTGTTCAGCAAGCTCTTGGAATCCATCCTTTCCCGGCGCATCCATCACCACCTCCGCCAGAACCACCTCCTCCCCAACACCCAATGTGGCTTTCGACCTTCCTTCTCTGCTGATGACCAACTCCTCCGCTTCACTCATCTCCTCTCCCTCCAGCTTAACTCCAGTCGCTGCGCCATTTTTGTCTCCCTTGACCTCTAAAGGACCTACGACCGTGTCTGGCATCCCGGTCTCCTGTTTAAACTCCAAACCTACGCCCTTCCTACAAACTAAATCCATCTGATGGCCTCCTTCCTCTCCAGCCGCCCCTCCCATGTTACCATCCATAATGCCAATTCCCACACCTTCTACCGCTCTACAGGTGTGCCCCAGGGCTCTGTCCTCTCCCCTCTCCTCTACCTCCTGAACAAGGCAGATATGCCCCAACCCCACCCCTCCCTCCTCCAGTACACCTCTTGCAATATGCTGATGACACCGCATTCCTCGCTCTCGCTCCTACCCTGCAACGGTCCCAACGCCTTCTCCAGAATCACCTTGACCTTTTTGCTGCATGGTGTAACCAGTGGCTCATGAAAATCAATCCTTCCAAGACCCAGGCAATCATTGTAGGTTGTACCACTCGCTCCTTCCAGCTCCTGGATTTCTCCCTTACTGTCTGCGCCCATCCTGTCCGCCTCACCCCCACCCTCACCTACCTTGGCGTCACCATTGACTGTCACCTAACCTGGATCCGTTATCTCTGCTCCATCGAATCCAAGGCCCACAACTGCCTCCGACTCCTCAAACTCCTCTCTGGCCGGACATGGGGGTTGCACCCCTCTACCATCCTCCACACCTACAAATCCTTAATCCGTCCTATCCTCTGTTATGCCAGTCCTGCCTGGATATCTGCCCCCCCCCCCAAATTCTATATGTCCCTCCAGATCCTTGAGCGTTATGCACTCCGTCCCGCCTTCCATATACACCTCCCGTCCCCCACACGGATCATCTATGATCTCATTCCTTTCCCCCATCTGCTCCTATTCCTCGAACATATCTGCATCCCCTACACTTCCCGCCACCTTGATCCCCCTCACCCTCTGTTTGCTCCTCTCCTCTCCCATCACTGCCCCCTGCCACGTCTTCACTGTTGTATCCCCCCTACTCTCCGTCTCTGCATGCTTCATCTCCTTTCCCAAGGTGGCTTCCATCAACGCCCCCTCCCGGATGATGCCCTCTCTCCCTCCATTTATCCCTCCTATCAACTCTGATTCTCACTCCCCCTCCTTTCCTCTGTCCTTCTCCCGAGCTCCCTCTCCCCCCCTTCCATCCTCTTTCTTCCCCACCTCCCCTCTCCCTGCCCCATTCTCACCCCCGAGCCCTTCTGCCTCCTCTCATTCCCTCTCGTGTCTGCCCTGCCCCTCTCCCCCTTATTAGTCCTCTCCCTCCTTGGTTCCCCCACTTTTCGTTTTTTTCCTTCCTCCCTCCTTGTTCTTCCCATCCTCCAGGTCCCCCCCCCCCCATCCGCCTTTGGCTCGGGAGTCTCATCTTCGTGCCGCCATTTTTGTGCAGTGTTTTACAGTGAGTGTTCCGTGTTGTGTTTTTTGTTTAGTGTTGCGAACAGCCATCATACTGTCGCTGGGTGTGCTTTTTATCTCTTGCGAACAGAAACCAGACTGTCTTCATGTTTTTTAATTGTGTGTGTACTATGTTACTTGCCTGATTCCTGTGTCTTTTATTAACATTGCCAACCCCTTTAGCTTTCTGTTGCAACTTTCCGCGTTTTACACTTACGTCACCGTTTTATCACCTGTTTCTCTTGTTTCTTTTCTTCTTCCGTTTTTTTTAAAAAAAGTCTGTAGGCTGTAGAGGGGAATTGAAAATAAATAAAGGAAAATAAACAGCTCAGCCAGCACCGCCCCACCCCCCCAGTACCATCTCCTCCTTGATGACCGTGCCTTTCCTGACCACCTCAAGGCCAACCACTTTGCCTTTCACCTCTCCAAAGTTTTTTTTCCATACCAGATGATCCCCAATTTGATTATTCCCTCTTCCCTGACGTCATGGACCGTACGAATACCTCTGTTCCTCCCCATGCTCCTAGCTTCCAGTACTTGGGCCACACACCACCATCTGAGCTTAACACTCCCATCACTACACGGGACATCAGCTTCACACTCCGCACTAAATGCAACACTGCTCCCGGCCATGACCATGTTACCTACCGCCACCTCCAACACTGCCCTCCCTCCTTTCTTTCAGTCATTGCCACCCTCTACAACATCATCCTTGCCACCGGCTTCTACCTTGCCTTTGGAAAACCTCCCATTTCCTAATGTTCTCCAAACCCAACAAGCCTCCATCTGATGCCTCTTCCTATCGTCCTATCTGTCTCACATCGGTGTTCAGCAAGCTCTTGAAATCCATCCTTAACCGGCGCATCCATCACCACCTCCACCAAAACCACCTCCTCTCCAACACCCAATGTGACTTTCCACCTTCCTTCTCTGCCGATGACCAACTGCTACACCTCACTCATCTCCTCGCCCTCCAGCTTAACTCCCGTTGCTCAATCATTTTTGTCTCCCTTGACCTCGAAAAGGCCTACGATCTTGTCTGGCATCCCAGTCTCCTGTTTAAACTCGAAACCTACGCCCTTCCTGTCAACTACATCCGTCTGATGACGTCCTTCCTCTCTAGCCGCCCATCCGTAATGCCCATTCCCACACCTTCTACCCCTCTGCAGGTGTGCCCCAGAACTCTGTCCTCTCCCCTCTCCTCTACCTCCTGTACAAGGCAGATATGCCCCTACGTCCACCCCCCCTCCAGTACATCTCTTGCAGTATGCCAATGACACCGCATTCCTAGCCCTCGCTCCTACCCTCCAATGGTCCCAATGCCTTCTCCAGAATCATCTTGACCTTTTTGCCACATAGTGTAACCAGTGGCTCCTGAAAATCAATCCTTCCAAGACCCAGGCAATCATCGTAGATCATACCACTAGCTCCTTCCAGCTCCTGGATTTCTCCCTTACCATGTGCGCCGTCCTGTCCGCCTCTCCTGCACCCTCACCTACCTTGGCCTCACCATTGACCGTCACCTCACCTGGATTCCTCATCTCCACTCCATCCAATCCAAAGCCCACAACTGCCTCCGACTCCTCAAACTCCTCTCTGGCCAGACATGGGGGTTGCACCCCTCTACCAACCTCCACACCTACAAATCCTTAATCCGTCTCATCTTCTTTTATGCCAGTCCCGCCTGGATATCTACCCCCCCTCCCCAAATTCTGTAAGTCCCTGCAGATCCTTGAGTGTCATGCACTCCGCCTCACCTTCTGTATATTCCTCCTGTCCCGCATGCGGATCCTCTATGACCTCATTCCTCTGCACCATCTGCTCCTATTCCTCAAACATTTCCACATACTCTACACCTACCGCCGCCTTGATCCCCCTCACCCTCTGGTTGATCCTCTCCTCCCGGATGATGCCCTATGTCCCTCATTTATCCCTCCTATCAACTCTGATCCTCACTCCCCCTCCTTTCCTCCGTCCATTCCCTGGGCTCCCTCTTCCCCCCCTTCCATCCTGTTTTCTCCCCGCCAAACCCTACCTCACGTCTCCCCCCCCTCTGAGTCCTTGTGTATTCCCCTCCTCTGCCTTCCCCACTCCCTGTTGCATCTGGCTAGCACCCCTCACCCCTCTTATGGGTCTTCATCCTCCATCGGCTCCTTTCCACCCTCCCTCCTTCGCTTTTCCTCTCCTTCCCCCCTTTTTATTTTCCCATCATCTGTCCAGTTTCAACCCACCTGATCTCGGCTGTGGTATGTCATATAAGCCAACTTTTTAGTGCAGTGTTCCAGCGAATGTTCTGTGTTGTTCGTCTTTATGAAGTGTTGCGAAGAGAAACCATGCTGTCGCTGGGTGTGAATTTTATGTCTTTTGCGAACAGAAACCAGACTGTCGCCGTGCTTTTTATTGTCTGTCTATTGTCTTACCTGTCTGCTTCATATGTATTTTATTAGCATCATCATCCCTTTGTTCTATGTTTTAAGTTCCACGATTTTTTCGCCATGTTACCATTTAAGTCTCCGATTTTATCGCCTGCCTTTATTATTTATTATCTTCATCTTTTTAAAACAAAGTCTGTAGGCTGAAGAGCGGCATACTAAGCTGCTGCCAGCCCGCCCCCTTCGGAGGGAATCGAAAATCAATGAAGGAAAAAAAAAAAGCTCAGCCAGCCAGTCTAATCTTGAATCCTGCGTACGTTCCTGGACACATCGCCTCGCGTTAGACAGCATACTTACTTTCTTGTTTTGTGTACAAGTGGGCTTGGTTGATAGGTTTCGTTGTGACTCCGTTGTTTCGATCTTGTTGTTGTATTAAGGTCCTTCATTGGTCGTGTCCGTCCTCTCCCGTTGTGGTGTTGTTCGCGGGCCGCTCCGCGGGTCCGCCGCGCTTTCCGTCACTTCAACTGCGCGACCGTTCCGCTCGCCGGTACAACAGTAATCAGTCTTTAATGAAATTTACATCCGCCATCTGACTGCAAAACAAATTGATTTATATAAAAATATTGGCCCTGATATTGCTAACGTTTATCTTTACTCCCGCAAATTATCGATTTACCAGAACTGTCACTGTAATTACAAAGAAAATGAACATAAAAATTAACGCGACTTTCTGATAAAAGTACTTGAAAATTCACAAGACAGCACTTTACTCTGTAACCTGTCACTATTAGGATAATGAGACAGACAAAAATCAAATTTCATTTGGCGTACTTGCAGTATGCTGTGCAAGACGGTATCTTACCAATTTTAGATTTTCGTGAATGCTTCTCACTACAGAACTGGAGATGTGCAAAGAGAGTGTGCAAACACAGTCATGAAAGTAAGTGAAAATGGGGAAGTAATCTTGACGACTGATAAATGAGAACAAGTCTCCGAGTTTAACTATGCTTCATTAAGCCATGACGACATTACGCCGTTTTATAAAGTTCTCACACCCAGCCAAGTTAGCAAAGCGTTTCTTAGTAACTTTTCTGGGCACAGTTACCACCCTTGACAATGTTTTCAAGAATAAGAGAAAACCATATGCTGCGTTATAAGATTTCTACAGTAAACTCCAACCATACACACTGTTCCATGTATAAGAAGCTATATAGTTACAAAAATAGAAAAAATGGATTACCTTAAAAATTGGCTTTTGACATTCTTCAATTAATATAATTTCATTTTCTTTCCTCATAACATTTTAGTACAGAATTATTGTTAAATAATGTAGTGGACTACAGGCCAGCTTCGATCTTTTTCAAACCAAATACGTAGGCAGACAGTCCAACACATACTGCTACTCTCTTCAAAATGAAGTATCGTCTCTTACCAACATCTCTGTCCTCTTATAAGGAATATAACATTACAGAGGTTGAGTACATTTGCCAAATTCGTAACTTCATTCACATTTATGGTCAAAAATACCTGAAAACCGTCATGGCAAATAGGACGGTTACCTTTCAACGCTAGTGGCGTGAACGGCTCGTTCTGTTTACAAATCGGTATATCTATTGTATAAGGTTCATAGAAGTTGTTCTGCTACAAGCACAGTGTTATGTGTGAGGCAGGCAGGCAACTCTAAGTCCATCCACAGGCAGCCGTTATAGTATTCCAGCATTCTCCTCTATGGCTTTCTGAGCTAGGGACACTTGTAAAATGTGCTGCATTCCTTGCCCTCTTACAAGCGCTTTCATTGTAAGCAGATTTCAGGGAACCGGACGCTGTCGGGCTGCAGATCGATGGCTTGAAGTGTTCTACTTTGTATGCTATGTGAAACATACAACGTTGTGTTACCTGAAACAGTACTGGAAATAGCGAATGTTTACAGTAAAAGAACATGTATGATATTCTGTAGCTAATGGAGGCCACCTACGAGGCTATTTTTTATTTTGATGTCCAGTTGCTATATGAAGAACTGTATAAGTGGAAGAGAGTCGCCAATAAACACGAAGGAATTGAGCAGCTACAATTTCCAGTAACAAAATCCAACATTTGTGGAAAAAACCTGTTACTACGGACTAACAGCCTTGAACGGACTGATACTGAAGTTTTAGAAGGTGTAAAAGAATGGACACTTCACACATAAAAAGGACTGCACAGAAAGGAAATTGAGTGACTTACCGTCCGATGTAACTCATCGCTGATATGCTGAGTTTTCTGTCTGTTATTAGCGAACTCTACGTGGATTATTGCACATTGATTAGCTTCGAGAGACCGAGTGACTAGCAGCTCAGTGCCTGTCACATTTACAACATTGCTGAAGTGGACTACGTTAATTGCCCTCACTGTGAGAAGAGAACTCTGATTCAACTGGGAATGATGACTCGAAGCTCAAAGAATATTTACAAATTGTATTTTATTTATCTATTCGTATGGCTCATACGCAGAATAAAAATACAGGTATACGACCCTAGTATATGCATATAACAAGATTACAGAAAGAGAAAATTACATATAAAACTAACTGAAGGTCAATAACTAAGTTCCTGATCCCTGGAAGAGCAGTATCGTGAGCTTTCGTGAGGTCGCTCCAACTCTGGTGATAGGAACGCAAGAGGCCAAGAGGCAGTCATCTCGAAGGTGCTTGGTTATCTGGTTTGGAGCCTCACAGTCACAAACCGGAGGCTCTGTAGCATACCATCTGCAAAGTGATTCTTGGCATTGACAGTGCCCAGCGCGAGCACTGTTCAGTTTGACCCATAGCTTCCTGTCGAGTTCTGTGTCAGCAGTATCACAGATATCATATCGGAACCACTCACGTTCTTCAGGATTTTCGATAAATGGACAGTTCTCATCACACATTTCTCTCACCTCGATATTACTGGCGTCTAGCAGTTCTGCTAGCTGTAACAGTGGGTTTCTTAAACGGGGTGTATTTCGTCTTAGACATGATACGTCTTTCTGTATGGGTCCAGGTTCTCCTTGTAGCTTGCGGTATTGCCTAAGCAAGGCCTCGCTTCTACGGATTGCGGGTGGATAGATGTTGCTCAGACAGAGGAAGCCAAACTGGACGTCGATGAAATTGGTGTGGCAGCTGTTTAGCCCCACAGGGACACAATACTTAGCTGCTGAGAAGACCAGCGCAATGGATGGTGTGCACAAGGTATCTGCTGAGGCTCTCTATATCACCCCACACAATTCTTGAATAATAGTGTTAGGAGATTTTATCTTGGGAGCGGTATTTCCAAGATGTTCTTTTATGTGATAGAGTGTAGTCAAGGGTGACACCAAGGTACCTAGGGTACTTGTTGCGGCAAAGAATGTTTCCGTTAAATTTTACTCTTAGCTCCGATTAGCTTGTTTGTTGTTCAGATGGACTGCACATACTTCAGTTTTACTTGTACTGGTTTTAAGTCGCCACTTTCTAAAATAGTTTATCTCTCGTGGATACAGAAAAGAATGTATACCAGGGTGTAATGAAAATTGCGAACAGCTTTACGAAGAATATGGCGAAACTAGTGACAGCGACATTGCAGACGACCTTCTCCAAAGTCTTGACGCTCGTAGAAGAGTACGATGGTGCGAGACGGTAGGAAACGTAATTGTATAGCCACAGTCAACTGCACTGCCGAGCAAAATTGTGAAATGCCCAGAAGAGGACGAAAAACCGAAAGGAATCTTCGCGGATTAAGAGGGCATGCGATTTTATTTCAGTGATTGCAAAATCGAATCAGATTTATAAAGACAGTGACAGTACGAGCCCACTTACCACTAAGACGTTACATCTCCCTCTGGCCTGGAAGCATTCACTGATTCGGATCACAAAGGTGTCAAAAATCCATTGTATCCCCTCCTGAGGCAAGCTGTCATCACTGTTGTTAACTGGGCCTTGATGTCCCTGCTATTGCCACTGAGACAGAGCTGACGTCCCAGCTGGTCCCGCACGTTTTGTCAGGGCTGCAACTGCAGAATTGTTGGCCACTGAAGTATTTCAACACCGCACGGACAGCTTACAAAGACACGTACCATGCGTGGACGAACAATGTCCTGCTGAAAAATGGCACCACGATACAGTCGCATGAGAGTTAACTCTTTTCGAGAGTTAACTCATTTCGAGAGTTAACTCATTTCGAGGAGTTAGTGCATGAGACCACACGAATAGTAAATGGTTGTGCAAACACACTTCACCTCTTAGCAACAAATAATTCTGAGTTAATAACGAGCATCAAAACCGATTCAAGGATTAGTGAACACACGGTTGTCGTAGCGAGATAGAACATTGCAATCTCCAAATCCTCGAAAAATAAGCGAAAAATATACCTGTTCAAAAAAGCAGATAAAAATTCACTTGACGCCTTCACGCCTCCGCTCATTCCAAATTAATAATGTAAGTGTAGACCAGATGTGTCTCGAATTCAAAGAAATAGTATCGGCAGCAACTGAGAGATTTATACCAAATAAATTAACAAACGACGGAGCTGTTCCTCCTTGGTACAAAAAACGGGTTAGAACACAGAATCTCGAAACTTAGCGCGGACTTCAATGCGAGATGCTTATAACAGTTTCCAAAACGAAACTTTGTCTCGAAACCTGGCAGAAAATCCAAAGAGATTCTGGTCGTATGTGAAGTATGTTAGCGGCAAGAAACAATCAATGCCTTCTCTGCGCGATAGCAATGGAGATACTATTGAAGACAGTGCTGCCAAAGCAGAGTTACTAAACACAGCCTTCCGAAATTTCTTCACAAAATAAGTCGAAGTAAAGATTCCAGAATCCGAATCGAGAACAGCTGCCAACATGAGTAACGTAGAAGTAAATATCCTCGGAGTAGTGAAGCAACTTAAATCAGCATAAAAGCAAGTCTTCTGGTCCAGACTGTATACCAATTAGGTTCCTTTCGGAGTCTGACGCATTAGCTCCATACTTAACAATCATATACAACCGTTCGCTCGACAAAAGATCCGTACCAAAAGACTGGAAAGTTGCACAGGTCACACCAGAAAGGTAGTAGGAGTAATCCACTAAAGTACAGGCCCATATCGTTAACGTCGATATGCAGCAGCATTATGAAACATATTATATTGTGTTCGAACATTATTAATTACCTCGAAGAAAACGGTCTATTGACACACAGCCGACATGGGTTTAGGAAACATCGTTCGTATGAAACACAACTAGCTCTTTATTCACATGAAGTGTTGAGTGCTATTGACAAGGGATTTCAGATCGATTCCGTATTTATGGATTTCCAGAAGGCTTTTGACACTGTACAAACTGTACAACAAAAGCGTCTCGTAGTGAAATTGCGTGCTTATGGAATATAGTCTCAGTTATGTGACTGGATTTGTGATTTCCTGTCAATGCTATATAAACAATTTGGGAGACAATCTGAGCAGCCGTCTTCGCTTGTTTGCAGATGACGCTGTCGTTTATCGACTAATAAAGTCATCAGAAGATCAAAACAAACTGCTAAACGATTTAGAAAAGATATCTGAATGGTGCGAAACGTGGCAGTTGACCCTAAATAACGAAAAGTGTGAGGTCATCCGCATGAGTGCTAAAAGGAACTCGTTGAACTTGCGTTACACGATAAATCAGTCTAATCTAAGAGCCGTAAATTCAACTAGATACCAAGGTATTACAACTACGAACAACTTAAATTGGATGGAACACATAGAAACTGTTGTGGGAAAGGCTAACCAAAGACTGCGTTTTATTGGCAGGACACTTAGAAAATGTAACAGACCTACTAAGGAGACTGCCTACACTACGCTTGTTCGTCGTCTTTTAGAATGTGCTGCGCGGTGCGGGATCCTTACCAGGTAGGACTGACGGAGTACATCGAAAAAGTTCAAAGAAAGGCAGCACGTTTTGTATTATCGCGAAATATGGGAGAGAGTGTCACAGAAATGATACAGGATTTGGGCTGGACATCATTAAAAGAAAGGCGTTTTTCGTTGCGACGGAATCTTCTCACGAAATTCCAATCAACAACTTTCTCCTCCGAATGCGAAAATATTTTGTTGACACCGACCTACATAGGGAGAAACGATCACCACGATACAATAAGGGAAATCAGAGCTCGTACGGAAAGATATAGATGTTCATTTTTTCCGCGCGCTATACGAGACTGGAATAATAGAGAATTGTGAAGGTGGTTCGATGAACCCTCTGCCAGGCACTTAAATGTGATTTGCAGAGTACCCATGTAGACGTAGAGGAACACATGAAGGCGCAGTGTGTCCGCGAGATGTCTTTAGCCCTCTCAGCGTCCCCTCAGTCACTATCAGCCATGTCCTGAAGTCGTAACCCGACGGCTCCCCACGCAGTGACGCCAGAGTAATCCCGGTGTGCCTTTCCAAAACACTGGAAGAATGTGATCTATCTCTAGGTCGCTGCCGTACTCGCCAAATATGGTCACCGCGGTAGTGCAGAACCACGATTCACTGTGGAATACAATGCGACGCCATTCATCGGCAGTCCATGCTTCCCGGTCACGGCAGTACTTGAGACGCCACCGTTTGTGTTGAGATGTTAACGGCAGCCTACTTAGGGGACGGTAATTCTCTAGCCTGGTTGAAAGTAGTGTCCTACCAATGGCGCAGAAAGACACAGCAAACTGCAGGGAGTCCGTTTCTTCTTCTCGAACAGCAGACGCAGATGTGAAGGTTGAAACGTCCCCTTTGAACAGTTATACAAGACTGTCCTTAAACTGACACACAATATTTTTAGCGCAACGCAATCTGACTTTCAATAATCCCTACAAAACAATGGCCCTGACTAACATTAACCTATACTTTTCACAAATCGCTTACCTCACAAAAATCTTGGTTACTCGAACTACTGCAATACAGCGAGCGCCACTACTGCCAGCTAAATAAAAGATTCAAACGACGGAAGGCACTAACTACTGATAGGCATAGTTAGCAAATGAAAGATTTTGATAGAGAACAAACAATGTATTTACCTTAATAGTGTTGAAACATCATAATATACATAGCAGTTCATAATATCCAGTATTACAAATTTCAAAACTCCGCCATCTCTCTCCTCACATCCACCACTGCTGGCGGCTCACCTCCAACTGCGCAACGCTACGCGCTGTTCACATCCAGCTGCCGCTGCCCAACACTACAATGGCAGACAACAATGCAAACTAGCCACAGACTGCACACAGCACAGCCAGTGATTTTCATACAGAGAGCGCTACGTGGCGGCGGCGTTGACGCAGATGTGAAGGTGCTACAATACACTTGCTGCACAAGACGACAACCCTCTTCGTGGTGGTCAGACGTGGTCGACTACAATCTTGAGGACCGAGTATGGCTGCCCTCACGTTCCCAGGCACTCCAATACCAGTCCACTGTCACAACCGAATGCCCCAAAAATCTTGATAGTACACGATTCGACCAAATGCAGACCCACATTTCCTTCACAGCAATCACGCATCTGATGCTATTCGCGCCACTTGTATACTCCACGAGGTCTGATAACACTAAACATGAACAACATCTGCTCTGGTCTGGTCTTCCAGGTACTTTATTTGTAGTCAGGCAGTGCACATATAGGGGCCACAGGGAATGATTAACATCCAATTAATCTTTTATCCAGGCAGAAGAAATGATATTTACTGGGAAATTTTTTCTCTGTTTCAATTTACAATGACTTTGTTTTAATGTATGTGGTTGTCTAAGCCATTTAACCTTCACGTAACTATACGAATTACAGTCATGCTCAAAAGTATCCGAACGACTTGAATTGCATTTCGCCTGATTCGCATGCAACCCGCATAACGCAGCTGTCTAGCAGGTCCTCTTATCGCTCCTTGGTACAGTCGCTTGAATATTGAAAATGGTTCCAACAAGTCACCGCTAGAAAACTCTGCTCTGAATCGCAATAACTGAAGATGTAAAGTAATACCACGATGTTTTGCGCCCAAAAAACCAAAACAAAAACAAAATACCACGATACTACAAATATCAGGGAACACCTTATCACAGATAAGACTGTACTTAAGGCTTGTAAGCGCACATTTATTGCAATAAATGACATAGCTGAAATGTTACCACTCTCATTATTACGTCAGATAGGTAATGCACGTAGTAAGTTCGTCGTATTCATGATTTCCTCTTCAAAGTAACATACCGTACTTGTTATTTAACACAAAATGACATTAAAAATTTAAGTTATTCATGAGCAGCTAGTTGAGAATATGTATGAACTTAAAATGTCACGACGAACCGTCTCGTTCTGCATATGGATTCAAACCCAGGTCATGCAGAGTAAGATTTCGTGACTGACGGAAACTAACAGTCATTCCTGACTAGGCATACAGCGAGTAATATACCTCGATTTTAGACAGTATCAGTTAGCATATATCAACTTTAAATTACATGACGTAAACTCTTTAATGGACGCGAATACCTACACAGCATCTATTGTCCCTGTTAACTAACTACGAGAGATGTTAAATATTGCTTCTTCACAAGTAACTTACTTGAAATGCCGTGAGGTAAAGCTTTGTGTTGGACAGGGATTCGAACCCAGATCCTAATCGGATTGTTATCGTAGCACAATCAACTGTGACATATCGGATTTTCTCGGCAGTAGCTAGATGTTTTAACTGAAATGACGAGACGAAACATTAATTTTTTCCTTCCCACGACTCCAAGCCGGCACCTATCGCTGTTATATTCTAGAGAAAACGAACGTTGAATATGGGTTTGTTACACCAGCAGCGACATGTGAGCATGTTTGAACTAGAAATAATATGACGAAGAGTTCAGTGCTGACTAGGAATCGAATCCCACACATATCGTTGTTGACTACACACAAAGAGACGTCAGCTACCGAATTTTTCTCCACCAGCAGCTCGGAATAACATCCTTGAACTTACAGTGATCTCTCAAATAGTTCTGTGTCTCCCTGGGAGTCAAAAACATCAGTTATCGTTAGTGTTGACAACGAATGAAAATACATTAAAGATCAAAATTATTATCCACCAGCAGATAGGTGTTCTCATGCTAGAGCCTGATAATACATAATGAAAACTTTAGTGCCGCGCCAGGATTCGAACCCATTCACGCGCAATATGTGGACATGTTGAGGAATCTGCAGTTTTGAACAAACAACAAATTGTAGTCGAGCTGTATTGTCGCGAAGGGATCAAATTCCGCGTTAAGGGGGGTCTGAGTTGCATTCCAAGCTCAAATAAAAGATGGAATAAGTGTCCTGTGACCCTACATAGCATTTGTTTCTTCACTAGAAATAAATAACTAGTATAAGAAAGGTTACTGGTGATAGAATTCCCACATTTCGCCACTCCTGACTTTATTGTGGTTCAGCGTAACGTCTACTTGGTAGAGAAGGAATATCATGTTTAATGTGGATTTCATACCACACTGCCATTATACGTTCTTCACTTGGCGTAGCCAGAAGAGAATAGAATCTGTCTCTCCCTATTAGAAATCGACGATAAATGCAAGCTAAGTAAGGAGCCAATGCAATAGAGTACTCTCTGTAAAACGAAATTGGAATCCCATCAGGACCTGCCGATTTATTTATTTTCAACCCACTCAGCTGCTTCACAACCACAGAGATGTCTATCACTATGTCCTCCATACGGGAATCTGTACGAGACTCAAACGGCGGTACATTTGTACGATCCTCCTGCGTGAAAGATTTCTCAGACGCTAAATTTAAAATTTCAGCTTTCGTTTCGCTGTCTTCCGTTGCCAGGCCAGACTGATCAGTGAGTGACTGGATGGAAGCCTTCGACCCGCTTATCGATTTTACGTAAGACCAGAATTTCCTTGGGTTTTCAGCAAGATCTTTTGCTAAGGTATGACGGTGGTAGTGGTTGAATGCTTCGCGCATCGCTCTTTTCACAGCAGCACGAATCTCTACTAACTTTTGCCTGTCCTCATTCTCCCGATCTTTCTTGTACCGCGAGTGCAACTGCCTTTGCTTCCTGAGCATTCTCCGAACTGGGCTGTTGAACCACGGTGGGTCTTTTCCGTCCGTAGCCCACTTTTGCGGCACATATTTGTCCAATGCGTAATTTACAATGTGTTTAAAATTTGCCCATAATTCTTCCACGTCCATCGTACCGGAAGTAAATTAAGTCGATTCATTTACTAAGTGGGATGCTAACAACTGCTTATCTGCTCTTTCTAGTAAGCATACTCTCCTAGCCTTCTTGACCGACTTTTTAACTTTCGTAACCATAGTCGTAATGACAACATCATGTTCACTAATCCCTGTCTCAACACTGACACCGTCGACGAGGTCTGGTCTGTTCGTGGCTACCAGATCTAAAATATTTCCATTACGCGTTGGCTGTCGATTTAGCTGCTTAAGACAGTTTTCGGATAATGTGTTCAAAAGTAATTCGCACGACGGCTTGTCTGTACCACCTGTAATGAATCCATAGACATCCCAGTATATACTAGGTAGGTTGAAGTCGCCTCCGACTAATATAGCATGATCCGGGTACTTCTGCGATACAGAATGTAGACTCCCTTTGAATGATTCTAGAACCGTGACGGTGGAAACTGGTGGCCGGTAATAACACGCCACAATTAACTTTATTTCCCCCAGCCCTGTTAACCATGTCCAGATAACTTCACAATCACACTCTACTTCGACCTCAGTAGACACAGTATTTGTGTCAACTGCAATGAAGACAGCATCTCCTACGGTGTCTAATCTGTCTTTCCGATACACGTTCCAACCCTCACTAAATATTTCAGAACTTCCTATCTCAGGGTTCAGCCAGGTCTCAGTCCCGAGAATAATTTGCGCGCCACACGCTTTCTGGAGGGCAGTAAATTCAGTAACTTTATTCCGAACACACTGAAAATTTACTGCTAATATCTTGATAGCTGAAGTGTCTTTATACTGAGCGCGTCCTGATTTCCCTGCCTGCACGTC
Source organism: Schistocerca cancellata (assembly GCF_023864275.1). Classification (NCBI taxonomy): domain Eukaryota; kingdom Metazoa; phylum Arthropoda; class Insecta; order Orthoptera; family Acrididae; genus Schistocerca; species Schistocerca cancellata. Next base: position 718,208,508 of record NC_064630.1, read on the forward strand.
GACTGGTGAGTGTTCATCAGGACACCTCGAACTACTGCCTAGCCTAAAACCCCCCATGTGCACGCCACAAGTACTCTGCTACCCGAGTACCCGCTTCCTTTGTGTAGTGCACCCCTGACCTATCTAGGGGTGTCCTACAATTCCCCATTCAATAGCGCAAGTTTAGAAATCTGCAGCCAACACCGTCACAGTCGACGAATCCTCTGGTTGAGACCCTCCACTTGGCTCCAAACCAAAGGACCCCGATCCACTCTGGGAACGATGCTGCGAATAGAGAGCTCTGTTTGCACCCCGCGTGCGAGGCCAGCGGTCTTCACCAAACCCACCAGCCGCCTGTACGAACTGAGGATCGCCTCAGAACCCAAGCGACAGGCATCATTGGTGCCGACGTGAGCAACTACTTGCGGACGACTGCACCCCATACGCTCGATAGCCGTAGGCAAGGCCGTCTCCACATCTTGGATGAGGCCCCCCGGCAGACAAACCGAGTGCACTTTGGATTTCTTTCCAGCCCTGTACGCCATTTCCCTGAGGGGCTCCATCACCCGCCTAACGTTGGAGCTCCCTATAACCAGCAAGCCTTTGCCCCCTGTGCCTGCTCGGGCCCTGCTGAAGGAGCGGCCACCTGCCCACTGACAGGACGAACGGGCGAGGCCAGCCGGCCAGCCTCCACATTGGCCCTCCTCCACGAGCGACGCGAGCGCGTTGCAGTCCGCCACTCACCTGAGGTGAGGGCGGCCCCAACGCGCCGGGTACACTAGAAGGTCAGCGGACACAGCAAGCGACACCTGGGGTGTCTCAAGCGACGCGCCAGACCCTCCGCCGTCGCTGCACCTCGAGGCAGCAGCCTGAAGGCGGCTGACCGTGGCCAACAGCACGCTCAGCTGCTCGCGAACCGCGGCAAGTTCCTCCTGCGCCCGCACACAGCACGCACACATCCTATCCATCCTACTGCTAATATCTAACGACTCTGCGAATTTATACTCTACGGCTATCAATAAGAAATATTACTCCTCTCAAATACGAGAATACACAAGGATTTTACGTAACTAAATATGCAAACGCACAAACACTCGGAAAGAAATCAAGAATCAAACTACAAAACAAATACGAAAGCTAAATATGCGACTCGCTACTGCACTGCTGCTGCACTGATACTTCACCAGCGGCTATTATGCATAAAAAAATAATAATTGAGGTAGCCTGTAACAATCGGTTTTCTTGTATCTCGGATTATTCCTTATTATTGCTCAATATTAGTATGCAGATATTTTAAACAATGTTTGACGGGTGAAGTTGGCGTAATTGTAGCGTGTCACTTGTAAGGGAAGATGAAAGCAAGCCGAAAAGTTGGGATTCCATTCACAGTGGAGTGCGACTTATTTTGGGATTGTGCCTTTGTGTTGGTCAGAGAAAGGCAATGAACGGGGGAGTGTGTTGCTTGGTTGCATTTGCACAAAGACATCAGAAACAAACATGTTTTAGAGATCAGAAATTTTAATTTTAATTTTAATTTCCGAAAAGTTGGGATTCCATTCACAGTGGAGTGCGACTTATTTTGGGATTGTGCCTTTGTGTTGGTCAGAGAAAGGCAATGAACGGGGGAGTGTGTTGCTTGGTTGCATTTGCACAAAGACATCAGAAACAAACATGTTTTAGAGATCAGAAATTTTAATTTCCATCCAATTTTTCAATAGGTCATTACTTTTTGATAAAGGCAAGTGAGAAATATTCAAAATTTTGTGGATGCGCCGCACCCATAATATTATGTGTGTGGGTGCTCAAGCCCCGGCGCATACACGTAGACGACGCGCAACTTGTAAACAATCTCCATGTAAACAATAGTCTGGCTGAAGTTTTGGCGCATGTAACATGGAGGCGCCGGCTTCGTGACAGCGCACAGCTTTAAGTCTGTAGCGATATCCACCTCCATGCAAGCTTCTATGCACAGTTAAGATATCTCTGAGAAAGATCAGAGGCAACACGAATTACTAACTTTTCGCTGCATATATTACAACAGGAAGATGAATCAGAAATAGTTACTTACTGGTGCATCGGGAGCCCAGTTTGACAAGTAAAAGCAGACTAACACAGCTGTTAAGACCATTAACTCATACTGGTGGTGGGAGAGATATTACAAAAGTCATTTTTACCGTAGCGCCTAACTGTGCTGTATTTTACTGTTGCAGCTAACACATTCATTATAAACATCTGTAACAACAATTGAAACCTTCCCGTCTCCTTTATATCTCTTTTGTTACGCAACCTTCCCTTAGGATTTCTATCTCTTGCTTAATAACAACAAATGAAATCTTCCCTTTGAAATTAATCCTCTTTCTCAATAATAATAGGAGCAATCTTCGCATACAAATTTAACTGCTGCTTATTAAAAGTGATTTACTGATCATTTCGACGAAACATAGAATGTGTCGTCGTCGTGGCCCTCAGTCGTTACCTATAATAACCCAAAACTATTCCTTACCTATTTTTACTGTTACTGGATCGCCATCTGACTGCTACATCGAACTGCGACATGAATATACTTACTCTGTTTTACTATACGCTATTAGCTGCAGGTGGGCTGTCTTAATAACTGGCTGTACCTATTACCAAAGCTGACGTTATTCTTTAATTAATTTGACTGAAGTTACGTAATTCATAGTTAAACTTTTTCTTGACAACAACAAAATTTTGCAAAGTTTTACAAATGGTTCAAATGGCTCTGAGCACTATGGGACTTAACATCTATGGTCATCAGTCCCCTAGAACTTAGAACTACTTAAACCTAACTAACCTAAGGACAGCACACAACACCCAGCCATCACGAGGCAGAGAAAATCCCTGACCCCGCCGGGAATCGAACCCGGGAACCTGGGCGTGGGAAGCGAGAACGCTACCGCACGACCACGAGATGCGGGCTGCAAAGTTTTACGTTGATGGTTTTTGGGATGGATTATAATCAGTAATGCAATATTGCTGGCAAAATTAATTATATTCTGAAAACGATTCTTTAAATATTTATTGCTGGTAATGAAATGATTTTACAAACGTTCAAATGGGACTTACATTATACAATAATCTTACAAATAGCATTGCGCAAGCATACCTTCAGTAGTCTTGAGTTTCTCAAAAAAATTAATTCAATAATATTAGTTCCTCTTATGATAATAGTTAGCTGATGTCTCTGTACATCCGTTTATAATCTCTTGTAAATCATAGCTGGTGGCTGGCAGGCACACCGCTCTTGTGAACCTCTCGCTTCAGACCTGCTACCGACTCGCTTCACATCTCGATTACTACTGACTTCCTACGAACGCTAAAGTGCGGTCTCTCCCGCCTACAATGCTTTCTGGTGCAGACAATCCCCGCTAGCATTACAAAATGTATCAATGCGCGGTCGTTCCCGCTCTTTTCTTAAAATGTATCCATATGCGGTCTCTCCCGCCCCTTTTAAAATTATATCAATGTGCGATCTCTTCCGCCAACAATACTCTGGTGCAGACGTTCCCTGCTACCACAATTATTTCCAAAATGACAAATATTAATTAATCCTATTAATAAAATATAAACATCATAACATGTAAGCCTTCACGGCCGGCGTCTTCATTAATTAAAACTTCCGGGCTGAATTGCCGTGGTCCATATATAAAACTGCTTCTCCTTCGTGACGTTTCGTTGCCTACTGCGGGCAACATTTTCTGAGGTGAGTCGGCGACTGGCTGCTAGGCGCTGGAGGTCCCGCTTATATAGAGCGCTTAGATGGCGTCACCACTCATCACGTGCCTTCGACTTGACTTTAAAACTATCTCTGACTAATGCCTTCTCTCTCGATTATAGATAATCCATAGTCACTTCGTTGGTACAGAGTCGACCGCCATATCTTGTCTAGTTTTAATCCTTCTTTTTTATTAAAATTATTTTCGTGCTTGTAGATCTCTATAGTTTCTCTATACATGCTGGTATAATAATGTGAGGCCCTAGCTATCACGTTTGTCTCACTAAATTTTATTTCGTGATCACCGTCTTTGAAAACGTGTTCCGCTACAGCTGATTTCTCAATTTGTCCCAATCTACAGTTCCTTTTCAGTTCCGTTAGGCCGGTATTAACACTTCTTTTAGTTGTTCCAGTATAAACCATGCCACAGCTACACGGAATTTTATACACACCTGGGGTAGCTAAGGGGTGTCGTGCGTCTTTCACCGATCTTAAACTTTCACTAATTTTCTTGGTAGATCGAAAGATTGTCTCCACTTGAAACTTGGCCAAAACTTTCCCAGTACGGTCCGTGATGTTATGAATAAATGGAAGAAAAACTTTTCCAGCCGACGGTTGTTGTCGTGTATTTTCGGACACTTTTCTTCTAGGGCGAAGTGCTCGATCTATTTCGTTGTCAATGTACCCACTTCTCCTGAAAGCCGTTCGCAAATGGCTTAATTCATCTTGCAAATAAATTGGCTCACATATGTTATTAGCCCTGTCCACTAAAGTTTTTATGACTGCTCTCTTCTGCGTAGGATGATGATTCGAATCCTTATGTAAGTAACGATCGGTGTGTGTGTCTTTCCTATATACCTTGTGTCCTAAAGTCCCATCTGCCCGTTTAATAACCGGTACATCCAAAAAATTTGGTTGTCCACTACTCTCTTTCTCCATGGTGAATTGTATCTTTGGATTGGAACTGTTTATGTGCACCAAAAAATCACTCAGTTCCTCTTCAGCATGATTCCATATCACAAAGGTGTCATCCACGTATCGATACCATTTCAAAGGGCTTTTTTGGCCGACTGCAGCACTTGTTCGAAATATTCCATAAATAGGTTAGCAATAGCAGGGCTCAGAGGGCTACCCATGGCCACCCAATCAATTTGTTCATAAAACTCGTTGTTATATTGGAAATAAGTCGACGATAAACAATGTTGAAAGAAAGCTATTATATCAGTAGGAAACATAACAGCTATGTAAGAAAGAGCTTCGTCAACAGGGACCATGGTGAATAGGGATACTACATCGACACTGACAAGAATGTCACTTGGACTAACTGTGATTTCCCTCAGTTTTTCGATAAAATGCAAGGAATTTTTTATATGAGTGTCAGTTTTATATATATACGGTTGCAACAAAGAAGCAAGATATCTAGCCAGCTCTTGAGTAGGAGACCCAATGGCGCTTACTATCGGTCTCAAAGGGACATTGTGCTTGTGTATCATAGGTAACTCATACAGTCTAGGAGGGTAAGTTTCCGTTTTGCAAAGGTATTTGTTTTTATCTTCTGTAGGAATGGAAGAGCTTTTTATTAATCGTTGGGTAGTACTTAACACTTTCGTTGTAGGGTCCTTTCTCAGTTTTTTATAGGTGGTAGGATCCAAGAGGTCACTGATCTTTCTATGATAATCCTCACTATTCAGCACGGCAGTAGCATTACCCTTATCAGCAGTAAGTACAATAATATTCCTGTCCTTATTGATCTCCCGTAACGCCTTCCTTTCTCCTAGAGATAAATTACTGGTGGGTGACTTGGCTTTACGTAATATCCTGCCTGTTACCATTCTGATTTCATCGGCAGAATGCGGTGATAACAGACGAATCCCTGCTTCTATATTGGCAACAATATCTTCCGTGGGAATCTGTGATGGAGTGATAGCAAAATTTCCTCCTTTCGAGAGAACAGAGACTTGCTCCTTGGATAGTTCTTTCCCGGACAAGTTGATAACTGTATGGGAAGCGCTCTATACAGGGTGTTACAAAAAGGTACGGCCAAACTTTAAGGAAACATTCCTCACACACAAATAAAGAAAAAGACGTTATGTGGACTTGTGTCCGGAAACGCTTAATTTCCATGTTAGAGCTCTTTTTAGTTTCGTCAGTATGTACTGTACTTCCTCGATTCACCGCCAGTTGGCCCAATTGAAGGAAGATAATGTTGACTTCGGTGCTTGTGTTGACATGCGACTCATTACTCTACAGTACTAGCAGCAAGCACATCAGTACGTAGCATCAACAGGTTAGTGTTCATCACAAACGTGGTTTGCAGTCAGTGCAATGTTTACAAATGCGGAGTTGGCAGATGCCCATTTGATGTATGGATTAGCACGGGGCAATAGCTGTGGCGCGGTACGTTTGTATCGAGACAGATTTCCAGAACGAAGGTGTCCCGACAGGAAGACGTTCGAAGCAATTGATCGGCGTCTTAGGGAGCACGGATCATTCCAGCCTATGACTCGCGACTGGGGAAGACCTAGAACGACGAGGACACCTGCAATGGACGAGACAATTCTTCTTGCAGTTGACGATAACCCTAATGTCAGCGTCAGAGAAGTTGTTGCTGTACAAGGTAACGTTGACCACGTCACTGTATGGAGAGTGCTACGGGAGAACCAGTTGTTTCCGTACCATGTACAGCGTGTGCAGGCACTATCAGCAGCTGATTGGCCTCCACGGGTACACTTCTGCAAATGGTTCATGCAACAATGTGTCAATCCTCATTTCAGTGCAAATGTTCTCTTTACGGATGAGGCTTCATTCCAACGTGATCAAATGGTAAATTTTCACAATCAACATGTGTGGGCTGACGAGAATCCGCACGCAATTGTGCAATCACGTCATCAAAACAGATTTTCTGTGGAAGTTTGGGCAGGCATTGATGGTGATGTCTTGATCGGGCCCCATGTTCTTCCACCTACGCTCAATGGAGCACGTTATCATGATTTCATACGGGATACTCTACCTGTGCTGCTAGAACATGTGCCTTTACAAGTACGACAAAACATGCGGTTCATGCACGATGGAGCTCTTGCACATTCCAGTCGAAGTGTTCGTACGCTTCTCAACAACAGATTCGGTGACCGATGGATTGGTAGAGGCGGACCAATTCCATGGCCTCCACGCTCTCCTGACCTCAACTCTCTTGACTTTCATTTATGGGGGCATTTGAAAGCTCTTGTCTACGCAACCCCGGTACCAAATGTAGAGACTCTTCGCGCTGGTATTGTGGACGGCTGTGATACAATACACCATTCTCCAGGGCTGCATCAGCACATCAGGGATTCCATACGACGGAGGGTGGATGCATGTATCCTCGCTAACGGAGGACATTTTGAACATTTCCTGCAACAAAGTGTGTGAAGTCACGCTGGTACGTTCTGTTGCTGTGTGTTTCCATTCCATGATTAATGTGATCTGAAGAGAAGTAATAAAATGAGCTCTAACATGGAAAGTAAGCGTTTCCGGACACATGTCCACATCACATAACATATTTTCTTTCTTTGTGTGTGAGGAATGTTTCCTGAAAGTTTGGCCGTACCTTTTTGTAACACGCTGTATAATCGGGACCACCAACGCCTAGCAGCCAGTCGCCGACTCACCTCAGAAGATGTTGCACGCAGTAGGCAACGAAACGTCAGGAAGGAGAAGCAGTTTTATATATGGACCACGGCAATTCAGCCCGGAAGTTTTAATTAATGAAAATATAAACATCTTTCATAAATTGTGGTTTGACAATAGACAATAGAAATATACACGTCTTACACAATTCATGTTTGTATCTAAGTAAACATGCGGAACCGAGAAGTTAATCTAGTCTCCACAACGGGCATGACGAGCTCATTGTCGAAACAGATGCCATAGATCTTATTTCGAATGCGAGGAACGCCGAGCAATTTCTGTTATCCAGAAGACAGTAGTCGGATTACACGCTGCTTCAGCCTGAAACAAGTATGCTAATGAATTCCGCCGCTAGGAATAATATAGCGTTTCAGGGTCCTCTCGCGGGGAACTCGACCGCGGCAGATACGGAGGATACAAATGCGCAGAGAACCCAAAGTGGGAAAGGGACGACCGGGAACAGGAGTCGAGGAAGACGAACGTGAGGGTGGAAGAAGGAGGTGGGAAGAGACGGATGAGGAGATGGGGGAGGTGGAGTAAGAGAGAAGGCACTTGGGAGACCCCTTCTGGCTGGGGGTGGGGGCATATATATCCCACTTTGCCAGCCACAATTAGCGGCATTTACACGGAGGCGGCAGAAGCCGAGATGGTGGTGGCGTCGGAGGGGACCCGGCTGCCTCGCCCAGCCACTTCCGCCTGCCACCGCCGTGGCATCTCGGCTCGCCGTTGCTAATTAACGCGCCGACAGACAAGCGGCAGATTAATTAGGCCACGAGGGTGGCAGCCACTCGCGCCGCCATTGTTCGCGACACCTGCATTGTCCGCGGAGCAGAGCCCAGACGCCGGGCGGCGGCGGCGGCGGCGTCTGCGGTTGGCAACCACACTCCAGACCGCGTGTCCTCACACCCCATACCCGCTCTGCTATCCTGTACATACCACGAGTGGTTTGCCTCGGCCGCGTTGACATAAGACGTCAGCGCGTAACGTGCACACTTGCCGAGACGGGCTAACAACGCCGTAGCGTGAAATATGCACGCAGCATTTCCAAGCGATAGGGAAAGAAGGGTAATACACAATGTCTACGAGATCCGAGAGGGAAAAATGAGTGGAAGACGGAGAACGAAGCCTCTGGATTATAAAGGGTGTAAGACGGAGATGTAGTCTTCCGCCCCTGCTGTTCAATCTACACATCGAATAAGCAATTACGAAAATAAAAGAAAGAACGGGAATTTCACTCTGCAGCGGAATGTGCGCTGATATGAAACTTCCTGGCAGATTAAAACTGTGTGCCGGACCGAGATTCGGGAGCTTCGCATTTCGCAGGCAAGTGCTCTACCATATGAGCTACCTAAGCACGACTCACGGCGTGTCCTCACAGCTGTACTTCTGCCAGTACCTCGTCTCCTATCTTTCAAACTTTACTGAAGCTCTCCTGCGAACCTTGCAGAACTAGCACTCCTGAAAGAAAGGATATTGCGGAGACATGGCTTAGCCACAGCGTCAGGGATGTTTCCAGAATGAGATTTTCACTCTGCAGCGGAGTGTGCGCTGATATGAAACTTCCTGGCAGATTAAAACTGTGTGCCGGAACGAGACTCGAACTCGGGACCTTTGCCTTTCGCGGGCAAGTGCTCTACCATCTACCAGTAAGTTTCATATCAGCGCAAACTCCGCGGCAGAGTGAGAGCTTCTGTAAAGTTTGGATGGTAGGAGACGAGATATTGGCAGAACTAAAGTTGTGAGGACAGGCTGAGGGTCGTGCTTGGGTAGCTCAGATGGTAGAGCACTTTCCCGCAAAAGGTAAAGGTCTCGAGTTAGAGTCTCGGTCCGGCACACAGTTTTAATCTGCAGGAAGTTTCAATAAACGGAAGGTTCAAGAGTAGAATAACAATTCAAGGTGAATGGCATCAATGACCAGATTCGCTGATGACATTGTTATTGTTAGTGAAAGAGAAGAAGAATTACAGGATCTGCTGAGGGGATTGAACGGTCTAACGAGGACAGAACATCGTCCGAGAGTAAATCGAAGGAAGAAGAAAGTAATGGGAAGTAGCAGAAATGAGAGTAGCGAGAAACTTAACACCAGGATTGGTGATCACAAAGTAGATGAATTTAAGGAATTCTGCTACCTAGGCACCAAAATAATCCATGACGGTCGGAGCAAGGAGGAAATCAAAACCATACAAGCACTTGCTTATTAGAGGCAGCTGTTCAAATGGCTCTGAGCACTATGGGACTTAACTTCTGAGGTCATCAGTCCCCTAGAACTTAGAACTACTTAAATCTAACTAACCTAAGGACATCACACACGAGGCAAGATTCGAACCTTCGACCGTAGCGGTCTCGCAGTTCCGGACTGTAGCGCCTAGAACCGCTCGGCAACTCCTGCCAGCAGAGGCAGCTGTTTAGCACTGCGAGAATTGAATAACTTATTTTTTTATTTTGTGCGTCTCAGTTGCACTGATATGAAATTCAGCTGTAGTGGTTACCGGTTTTGGGCTGACACACCTGTTGTCAAATCGCCAACCAAAAATTACAATAATGTTTACAAACAGTGTATAAGTTCATATTATAGGTACTCATATGACTGTAGTCATACGTTGCTGCCGGCCGGTGTGGCCGAGCGGTTCTAGACGCTTCAGTCTGGAACCGCGAACCCGCTACGGTCACAGGTTCGAATCCTGCCTCGGGCATGGACGTGTGTGATGTCCTTAGGTTTGCTGGGTTTAAGTAGTTCTAAGTTCTAGGTGACTGATGACCTCAGATGTTAAGTCCCATAGTGCTCAGAGCCATTTGAACCATTTGAACCATACGTTGCTATTAACTGTAACTGTTCCTACAATATGGTACCAAAGAGCATAGCAAAGTATACAGTGGATAAGTCCCCTCACTTATCTTAGCCTATGTGTCCTTTACTAATGACTGACACAACCAAACTGGCAAATATTATCTACAATAGCCAACAGGATATCTTTCTTCGTGTCACGCATATACGTACGAGCATGCGCACATTGCTGCCTATTAGTTTGCTACGGTGCAGCCGCAACCATTGTCTATTTATTGATAAGATTTTAAAGTAAAAAATATCAGATTTACATTACAGTTGACAATTCTTTTTTGCAAAATAATGTGGCATACAAACGAAAATATCTATTTTACGTTGACTGAAATGTTAACAGATTTTTTAAATAATGTAGCCTCCCACACGGAACACAGAAAGCCTGGAGAGGACGACACACCGCGCCCTCCTGTATACAGCCACAGCCCTGTATTTTTTTAGCCGGGTATGGTACCTAGCGTTACTAGTTACATACAGGGAGTCAACACTAAAACCTAAAATATACTGTTCATTACTACACGTTAGCCTCATACTGGCTAAAATAAAATAAGGCGGAAAATATTAAACAGTTACAGCTAGTGTAACCTTTCGTATCAATGCCACAGTAACGCGTTAAATGAAAATTACACAGCACGACACTGAACATCTTCCGCGTTCAAAGCCAAACCTTATTTCTGCATTGATCATATAAACCTAATAATCGTAGGTAAAAGTATTTCATAAAATGCTGGTATTATATCATTACATAGGGCTACATTACAAAAGAGCATGCTACAACCATTATACGCCATCACGAGGCGTGCAGAGTTTGGTCGTAGGCATTTGAACAAGTGTATCAGACGATTAAGTATGCGTAATACAACGATACATGCTTTTCACTTAGAAAGGAGATAACCATAAGTATCACTGACACATACAGTATAGCACATTTTTGTGCCTGGGTTGTAGGATCGAACCCCTTAGCACCCTTCGCGTCATGCATTAAAATTTTTCTTATTAAAACAAAAACAGAAAATACACAGATGTGTTTAAATTATTAGACAAATGAAATTTTTTCCAAAACTTGACATTTATCACACATTTACACCCACATACAGATTATATTTGTACACTCAATATTTTGTATGCATGCCTTTGTTCTGAATCAACATTTTTATTCTGTTTGACATAGTTTTTATTAATTTTTCACATGACATTTTAATAGTACTGTCACGGTACCAGATTTCCTCTTGTTTCCTCATGAGAGCTTGTTTGGTGGTTGTTGTAAATTTCATTATCCTTTGTTTCACAGTAGCCCATAAATTTTCATATCAGGGCTATTCCCTGGCCAGGGTAACACTTTCAATTACTTTTCTTCCAAGTACTTGGAATACTTTTGGCTTTGTGACAAAGTGCCCCATCATGCGTAAAAATGGCATCTTTATTAGGAAACCACTCATTTATTTGGATCAAAATTCCTATTCAAGGATTTCTTTATGTTGTTCTTGCCTAATTGTCGCTTCAACAATATGTACTCTGCCAGGACCTTTCACGGACATCACACTCCAGACCATAACGGAAGTTGGATGCTTCACACATATCTGCACACACTCAACTTTGAACTGTTCTCCAGGTCTGTGATGAACGTACTGATTGCTTTCTTCCATCACAGTGAATACAGGTTCATCGCTGAAGCATACCTGAAACATGAGTACAAAATTGTAAGTTAGAAAAGTTGGGAACAGCAGCATAGGAGACCTCAGTAGTGCCTTTCTTCAGTATCAATAAAACATCACAATTTCAAGCCAAAACTCCTAATTTTAAAGATACGACTCATTAAATTTACCATATCATTGCACATACCTTAGCGCAGTCCTCACTTTTCCACTCCTGAAGTTGTTTAGCTCACTGCAATCTTTTGGTTTTCATGTCAGGTGTGATTTTGTGTTTTTTCCTTGGTCGGCATGCCTTTAAATAACATTCAGACAGCCTCCTCCTCACTGTCACAGGTGGAACTTCAACACCCAAACCTATTAGCTGATGGCTCCTGTCTGTAGAAGTAAGTTTAAGTTCATTGCTGCCATGTTTGTAAGTCTTCTCATTGTTCTAGGACTGATTTTTCTTTTACATCTACATTTTGCTTTCGTGTTTGGCTTGTATTCACCACTGAAAGTTTGATTCTGCTGACAGTTTTCTGTGATAGTCTCATTGTGTCAGGAATTTCTTGCTGCGTATAACGGTTTTCAGCAAGAAGTGCTACCACAGCCGAACCTTTCCGAGATGAAACAGCTTTTGTCTTCCCCATAACCTCACTTTCTTTGGAAGCCCCACGATTTATTCCTATAGCTAAAAACATGCAAGTTCACAAGCTATATAATGTATTGCTAATGTAGCAAGAAGTTGGTAGAATCAATAACAAGCTGAAGTACACCATAGAAACATAAGACATTACTGCAAACACAGTTTCAAAGCATGTACACAGACATCTAACACCAACACGATTTGGAGGGAAAATGATAGATGTTACCAACTGTGAAAAGTTCAGTGATCTGTGAGCCACTTGGAAGGGAAACTTCGCGGCATCAGTCAAAACATTAAAACAAATCAATTATTACACTTTTCTCTCCTACTTTTACACCAGAAAACTTAAGAACATCAAAAATAATCATTTAGTCTAAAATTTGAACACGCCTGTATGGGACGTGGAATCCCATAAACGTTATTGGCCTTTGACGAACTCGCACTCAGAGAGTTCTTTGTGAGTGCATAATCCATCGGACTGAATTAATACTAGTGGACTCCATAATCAGCTATCAGCTTACGAAAAACATGCGAGGTCTGAGGCATTACAATGCTTCGTACCTGAATACGAAATCACGTTTTAGTTTCCTTCCAGTTCTGAATGTGGCATGATTGCCAAACAACTGTGCAATTATTTATACCACACGACTAAAATAATGTCAGCGTCGTCTTACAACAACCACAAGAAAATAAGTGAAATGGTCTCACCAAAATCTCCAACATTGCAGGAGACGCCTCCAAAATGTTTAGCTTCGATGACTAGAAAACGGTGGATATTAAAATACTAACAGCCATTTCGACCGGTCTACCACGCACATCCCTGACTGGCAAAAGACCGAGCGGCTCATCAGACGTGAAAACACGTTGCAGCAACACCTCAAAGACAGATCTCAAAAGCCGGCTGGTGTGGCCAAGCGGTTAAAGGCGCTACAGTCTGGAACCGCGTGGCCGCTACGGTCGCAGGTTCGAATCCTGCCTCGGGCATGGATGTGTGTGATGTCCTTAGGTTAGTTAGGTTTAAGTAGTTCTAAGTTCTAGGCGACTGATGACCTCACAAGTTAAGTTGCATAGTGCTCAGAGCCAAGCCAAATGCGAATGTGTATTTTATCACGCAGCTTTCAACCGGTAAGAAAATGACGAAATATTCATTTTCATATTTTTTTAGGAAATTTAAGTACCACGTTTCTAGGATCATGGAAGGTCCGGTAAGCAATCTTGTTATTGAAGGGTTATCCGATCTTAAGAAGACTGGTCACATCCGTACTATCAAAGTGTACGGTCCTAGCCGAACAAGGTATGAAAGGCGACAAAGTCTGGTTATCTCCCTAATACGAGTGTCAACTGTCTGATATACTATTATCACATCACTGTCATGTTGCAAAGACCAAGAGTTATCCTTGTGAGTCGTCCAGGGTGGCCGAGCGGTTCAAGGGGCTACAGTCTGGAACCGCGCAACAGCTACGGTCGCAGGTTCGAATCGTGCCTCGGACATGGATGTGTGTGATGTCCTTAGGTTAGTTAAGTTTAAGTAGTTCTAAGTTCTAGGAGACTGATGATCTCAGAAGTTAAGTCCCATAGTGCTCAGAGCCATTTTTTTATCCTTGTGATCTTTGGTGTCCGTCTCTACGTCTCGTACTTCAATTCCTAATTGTTCCTCAGATAGCGCTTTGTCACCGCCGAATTTTTAGCAATGGATTGGTTCTCATATTGTGTCTATTAATTTGAATTTTTGTTTTAACAGTTCAATTCCTTCATCGCAAACACATTTCATAAGTGTGGAGAAAGGGGGAAACCCTGCCTAACATTACTCCTGATCATGCTGTTTGTTGTTACAGACAGAAAAATCTGGAAGTTCCGCAGAAAGTATTCACTGTCCATACTATTAAAACGTGAGCTGATTTTTAGATAATCTGAAACGGTGCTACACGGAATAATGTTTACTGCAACCTGAATACTTGCTTGTATTACGCAATTCCTTATAAATGGGGTTTTAATGAACAGTATTACACTTTGTACATTCCGTTAGTTTCGAAAATGATGACGCGACGTTTCTCTTAAACTATACCTTCCCTGTAAAAATGCGTTCTAAGTGTGTCTCATAATACAGTGGGGAGATGTCAGTTTACTAAATGCAGAATATACTCCGACATATGTCTTCCCTGAATCTACACTACATTGACTGCTGTGTAGCTGTGAAGTTCGATCCTTAATGAGAGTGTTATTTTTCTTCCCTTTTACAGTAACATTGGGAGATGCATCAAACTAATGAGAAACTGAAAGCTTTTGTGTGTGCCTTATCTGTAAAGTTAAATCCCAAAGTCACTATGCATGTTGGTATGAGACTTCATTGTGGTTTTAGAGTTTTCTTTGAATATCTGGTATTAAGTGTAAATAAAACATGCAATCAGAGATATCACGGGCTTATAAAAGGTCTGAATGGTCTGTTATTCAAATACACTCCTGGAAATGGAAAAAAGAACACATTGACACCGGTGTGTCAGACCCACCATACTTGCTCCGGACACTGCGAGAGGGCTGTACAAGCAATGATCACACGCACGGCACAGCGGACACACCAGGAACCGCGGTGTTGGCCGTCGAATGGCGCTAGCTGCGCAGCATTTGTGCACCGCCGCCGTCAGTGTCAGCCAGTTTGCCGTGGCATACGGAGCTCCATCGCAGTCTTTAACACTGGTAGCATGCCGCGACAGCGTGGACGTGAACCGTATGTGCAGTTGACGGACTTTGAGCGAGGGCGTATAGTGGGCATGCCGGAGGCCGGGTGGACGTACCGCCGAATTGCTCAACACGTGGGGCGTGAAGTCTCCGCAGTACATCGATGTTGTCGCCAGTGGTCGGCGGAAGGTGCACGTGCCCGTCGACCTGGGACCGGACCGCAGCGACGCACGGATGCACGCCAAGACCGTAGGATCCTACGCAGTGCCGTAGGGGACCGCACCGCCACTTCCCAGCAAATTAGGGACACTGTTGCTCCTGGGGTATCGGCGAGGACCATTCGCAACCGTCTCCATGAAGCTGGGCTACGGTCCCGCACACCGTTAGGCCGTCTTCCGCTCACGCCCCAACATCGTGCAGCCCGCATCCAGTGGTGTCGCGACAGGCGTGAATGGAGGGACGAATGGAGACGTGTCGTCTTCAGCGATGAGAGTCGCTTCTGCCTTGGTGCCAATGATGGTCGTATGCGTGTTTGGCGCCGTGCAGGTGAGCGCCACAATCAGGACTGCATACGACCGAGGCACACAGGGCCAACACCCGGCATCATGGTGTGGGGAGCGATCTCCAACACTGGCCGTACACCACTGGTGATCGTCGAGGGGACACTGAATAGTGCACGGTACATCCAAACCGTCATCGAACCCATCGTTCTACCATTCCTAGACCGGCAAGAGAACTTGCTGTTCCAACAGGACAATGCACGTCCGCATGTATCCCGTGTCACCCAACGTGCTCTAGAAGGTGTAAGTCAACTACCCTGGCCAGCAAGATCTCCGGATCTGTCCCCCATTGAGCATGTTTGGGACTGGATGAAGCGTCGTCTCACGCGGTCTGCACGTCCAGCACGAACGCTGGTCCAACTGAGGCGCCAGGTGGAAATGGCATGGCAAGCCGTTCCACAGGACTACATCCAGCATCTCTACGATCGTCTCCATGGGAGAATAGCAGCCTGCATTGCTGCGAAAGGTGGATATACACTGTACTAGTGCCGACATTGTGCATGCTCTGTTGCCTGTGTCTATGTGCCTGTGGTTCTGTCAGTGTGATCATGTGATGTATCTGACCCCAGGAATGTGTCAAAAAAGTTTCCCCTTCCTGGGACAATGAATTCACGGTGTTCTTATTTCAATTTCCAGGAGTGTATTTTTCACTATACGGGCTTCCATTTACTATTCTCTGTACACATGCATAATTAGGCAGTCAAAGCATACATATAGCTGGTTCGTTTTTGATTCAATGGCCGAAAACCCGGCGCATTTGGGCGCCACAGAAGTCGTCATGTCTTATCAAAAGCGAATCTGCAGCCTGGAGAACCTACCAGATTGAAATTCCTTGCAGGCGTATTCGTGCAGAGAAGCCTTTGACGGTCTTACGTGATGACGTAAGCAACATCTGCAGGTTAGCTAATTAGGCTAAGCCACTCTCTGACGAGCAGAGCGGAACCGCCCTCAAGATCTCAACTACACATCACTCGTCCGCTCTTTCTGAGCCACTGAAAAGAGCCTTTGTTTCGACTTTACATTTCATAAGCTCTGACTGAAAAAAAGTACACGCTCCGTAAGTCATAAGAAAGGTCATAACTATATGTTGAGACCACATTTTAATAAGGGTATGTAGGTATTCATTTGCAATATCCGCGAAATTAAAAACAGACCTCCTATGTTCACACACAGGAGGAATAAAACAATTTAATAAATAATATTTATCAGCAGTTACATAGCGGAGGATTCTACAGTGATTTTTGCAAGTGCCTTGAAAAGTAGCGTAGAAAATACCTGCTATCAGCATCTCAGGAGCGTGGGATATGTCAGAACATTGGTCTGTATCTGGTGACGAAATCATTTACAGGCGAAAGTTTTGTTAGAGGTCCTTTTCTTCCAAAGAAAACTGTTTGTCTCTCGTATTCGAAAAAACGAATGCGAATAAATCCGAAAGTTGAGAGCTGCAGACACACCGAACTGTGTTTTTTAATCGTCGCTGCGGAAATACAAACGCAATATTTGTATTACAAGTAAAAGCAGACAATACCAGCGTTTCAGACGTATTATTTAGAAATAAATTAGAAGCTTACTTAAGCCCAGTTTGTGTATGTCGAGTAAGGAACATAAGAACTGATTGCTAGAGAGAGGGAATTCTAGAACAAGAACGCATGCATCAAATGAAGCACACTTGCTGACAACAGTATACAGTGTAAAAGATGTGATTATGTGAAAGAATATTTATGTCACTGGTTTTTCACTTTCTTGAATGTTGAGTTATGCCAAAGTGCACAATCTTGCAGCCTGAAGAGAGAACTGTAAAGTAAGACATGAAAAGAGCAAAGGAGCGCCGCGCGCAGCTTTAAAATACGAGGCGTGTTTTTTTTTTAAGTAAGTACCGTTTTGAAATTTAATAAAAGACGTGCTAAGATATCTCAAAAATTTTATTTTTACAGGAAAGCCTGTACCTTAATATACTTTTCTACGTAATTTCCGTCAATACTGAGGCACTTGTCATAACGTTGTACCAGTTTTTGAATATCTTTCTCATAGAAGTCTGCCGCCTGACGTGTTAACCACTGCAGCACCACTGTTTGGACTTCGTCATCGTCTTGAAGACACTGACCGCCCGGGTGTTTCTTCAAGGGTATACGGAATGAGTTTTTCGATGAAAAAATCGATTTTTGGGTAAATGCATTTTCGAAAAATTTAGACTCTCCCGTTTAATACCATGTATAAAATATTTGGATGAAGTGAATAGAACTATTTTAAATAATTTTTTAAAATAATTTCGACACACGATGTTCCGCACCTTGTATATGAGACGCGAAATATACCTGATATAGACAGCCTTGCCAGAGATATAATTGAGCACAAGAGAGTTAGCTTTTCTGTTGGCTACACTGCTAGACAGTTGACAATAGAGTCTGCACCATTTGTATTGTTTCCTTTGTGAGTACATTCATGTCATTGTTGTGAAAGTCGTATGTGGAGAAGTCATTGAGTTTTCTTTCCTTCAACATACCAAGACCTAGTCTGAAGGTACTTAGAAAGCGTGTACATTGGCGCAAGAAAGTAAAGTGTACTAAAAATTCGTCTGATTCATCTTCATCAGTATCTGATGTCCCAGTAGCGACTAACCTCAACACTGGTAGTGATACATTGAGTGATGCTGCTGCCACTACACCGGAAAGTGCTTCAAGAAGAAAACTAGCTGGAATTGAAGAAGAATACAAGAAACTAAATGCTGGGACTACAAAATATGAGGTAATTAACGTCTCTTTATTATCAGACGTTTTGGAGAACAATGTGTGCTGCAAACAATGTGGAAAATGTGGTGTTTCATTGAAAACAAACTTACATGTAGGACTTGCTTGTGAATTAGAGTTGACGTGCAGTTATTGCAAACACAGTGTTACTTTCTTCAATTCCTCACATGTTACTGCAGATACGACCATACGATATAAACATTAGACTGGTTTATGGATTACGGTGTATAGGAAAGGGCAGGGCTGCAGGTGCCATGTTGTGTGGTGTGATGAACCTCCCTTCTCCACCTTCAAAATTTAACAAACACATAACTGCAATAGGCTCTGCTGTAGAAGATGTGGCACAGGAAAACATGAAAGATGCTGTTGAGGAAGCAATTGTTGAAAATAATAATAGCAGAGACTTGTCCATAGCTTTTGATGGAAGCTGGCAGAAGAGAGGCCACACATCTCTGAATGGTGTAGTAACAGCTACAAGTGTGGACACTGGTAAGGTAGTTGATGTGGCAATACTTTCCAAGTATTGCAGATGCAAGGAGAAAATGAAAACTAAACATGAAGAGGAATGCATGGCAAATTACTATGGGTCAAGTGGTGGTATGGAAGTTGCTGGTGAAAGAAGTATTTATCAACGCTCAGTAAAATGGTACAATGTTAGATACATAAATTATCTTGGAGATGATAACCGCGTCAAATGGGCAGATCCACAACCCACATTTATATGGCGTGCCCAAGAACCTACAACAAGTGTGCTTTGTTCTCAGTGACCGAGAAGTACAGCCCACACTGTATTCGAATTTCACATCTGGCGCATTCGAATTTGGGGCTGATTTGCTTACTGCATGAGTTACATGGGTTGGGAACCTCAGTGTAGATCGAATATCCGAACATAGGAGGGGCATTTGGAAAGTAAGGTCCGATCGGTCGCGAAATGGAAACCACTATGAAAATCAAAAAAGTTTTATTTGCAACAGTTAGTTACACCTTCCAGGTACTTCTCTGTGTTATCGCCTGTATGAAATAACATTTGTCTAAGTGTCGCACCAAATTTACAATCCCTTGTCGCAGAAGACAGTCGCCTGTGCTTTCCGCCAATTCTCTACGCTGGTCTGCAGTTCGTTGTCTGCGCCAAAATGTCATACTCAGCGATTCATGTGAGCAAAGATGAAACACTGGGGGAGCCATTTACGGGCTGTATTGTGGGTGATCAAACACTTCCCATCGAATACGCTGCAGGAGTATCTTCATTGCCCCTGCCCGGAGTATCTTCATTGCTCCTGCCGGGTATGGCCGAGAATTCTAATGAAGAAGGGAACACATGACAATTACGTTACGCGGGTTGTGTGAAATCAGGCAAAATCCCTCCCCAGGACTTCACTCAAAGGCTTTCAAGGAAATTGAGGAACTGAGACCCTATGGTAACGATGTGAAAATTTCCAAACTGGAGTGTGTTGGCCATGTTCAGGAAAGGATGGGATCAAGACTTCGACGGCTCAAGGCTAGCATGAAAGGCAAGAAATTGAGCGATGGAAAAACTTTAGGTGGGAAAAATAGACTGACAGATGCTACAATAGATCATATTCAGAAGTGCTATGGTCTAGCAATAAGACAGAATACAGCAGATGCAGAATTAATGAGAAGAGCAGTCTGCGCTCTTTTTTTTCATACAGCTTCAAACAATGAGAATCCCCAACATGGGCTATGTCCAAAAGGAGACGATAGTTGGTGCAAGTACAACAGAGGCACGGTAACTAAGAAACAATACAATCACTCTCATCACCTGCCACCTGCCATAATGGATGAAATAAAACCAATATTCCGAGACCTCGCAGATATTAGTCTACTAAAGAAATGTCTTCATAGCCGGACTCAAAATTCAAATGAGTGTGTGAACCATGTGATATGGAATAGACTACCTAAAACTGTGTTTGTGAGTATAAACACACTTCACTTTGGCGTTTATGATGCTGTTTCATCATTCAATCAGGGCAATATAACAAAGTGTAAAGTTCTGCAGAAGTTGGGGCTCTGTGTAGGACTACGAACTGCCGCAGCTATGCTTTGTTTGGACAAGGAACGGCTCATGTCTTTAGATAATGCCATAAAAGTATATTCAAAGATGGCCTGACAGCATAGCAGAGCCATCAAGAGGAAGCTGTGGGACGATTCTGGTGATACAAGCTATGGAGCAGGCTTGTATTGAAGTAAAAACTTTGAAGCTTATTTCCCGTAACTTTAGTTTTTTTGTGTATAAGGTACATTTTCTCAGGGCCTATTTATAGTAGAAAGATGAAATTTTCTGTAGTTGTTCCTTAAGACCTTCTAATATATTTGAATTAAAAGATATGTGGAATTATTTTGTATTAATGGATGTGAATTTTAAAATACTTGTTAAAATGTATAACTTTTTTTAACATTTACAAAAAATTAAATATCTGAAAAACTATACATTATTTTTTCAAAATTAATAATTCAGCATAAAAGCAGAACATATCTCTGCGTTCTGTGAAAAAATCAAGAGTATCGTCCAAATAACAAATGAGAAAATGTTCCTAACTTTGAAACGTCCCCTTTGAACAATTTATACATATGAAATGTCCGCTTAGAACAATTGTACAAGCCTGTGCTTAACCTGACACACAATATTATTTAGCGCAATGCAATCTGACTTTCAATAACCCCTACAAAACAATGGCCCGACTAACTTTAACCTATACCTTTTACAAATCACTTACCTCACAAAAATCTTCGCTACTCAAGCTACTGCAAAACAGCGAGCGCCACTACTGCCAGCTAAATAAAAGATTCAAACCACTGAAGGTACTAACTACTGATAGGGATAGTTAGCAAATGAAAGATATTAATAGTGAGCAAACAATGTATTTACCTTAATATTCATAATTGACATTCAGTCTTACAGATTATCAAAACTCCGCCATCTGTCTCCCCACGTCCACCACTGCTGGCGGCTCACCTCCAACTGCGCAACGCTACGCGCTGTTAACATATAGCTGCCCCTCTACAATGGCAGACAACAATGCAAACTAGCCACATACTGCACACAGCACAGCCAGTGATTTTCATATAGAGCGCTACGTAATGTTGCAATAAGAAAACATAAACAGCAAACTTACATAAAGAAAACATAAACAGCCTACTTACATAGCCCCCATGCTCCCCACAAAAAAATTTTACAAATATTTTTGGCCAGTGGCCAATAATGATTTGATAAAATTTTTCATAATTACACTAACAAAGATATCCAATGCACACACTTATTGATACAATGTTGGTCAAAAGCTAAAATTTTCTCACAGTCCATAAAGACAGTCCTGATCATTTATCATAATAGTAATTACAGTTTTTTTCACAAAGTCTCATTAGTAAAAGAAATTGCACACAGAAGTAGTGGATTTCCATGCAGTCTTGAAAAAGTAGTGTTGTCCTTCCAACGGAAAGACAGTGCTGACTCTTGACATGCTGACAGGTAATGGGCCACAACAGAGTAAACCCACAGCAGAGTCATTTGACGTTTTGAAGAAGATTGGTAGATAGGTCATCAAAGAGTAGACCCACTGTAGTCCTGGTAGAGATTGTGGTATTTGTGGGCCACCAGAGGTGTAGACCCACTGTAGTCCTTGTAGAGATGGCCAGCAGCCATCTGTTGCGACTGTGCAGGTGCACAATCACCATTGAAGAGTCTTGCGGATAATAGAGCAAGTCCATAACCACCACTTGTGCACTCACAAAGTTTTTGGAATTGTCCTTAGAACCAGCAATGCTGTTATCCAGTCCCTTGCTGAATTATTAACACACGTGCAAACACTATCAGTCCCTACTTCTCACATATTGTCCATATACTATGACCAACAGAAATGTGTGCAGTGAGATGGAACTTACAAGTTACTTAATTTGATGAACTGCTGTCAATTACAATTTTATAACATAAGAATACAATGACAAAGGTACAAAATACATAATTAAAAACATAACAATACAGATAACATTTGTAGTACAGGCTTTACAAAAGAATAGAAATAAACATATACATCAGTGTTACAGGAATGATGACATGAGTACATACATAAAAGATCAGAATCACTTTTAAAAATTCAACTTCACACATGAGCATTAAAACAAAACAGAATAAATAATGTCTAAGCATCTTTACAAAGTAAATAACATATTATTAGAAAAAGTCTACAACAGAGCTCTCATCAGCTAAACACATAAAGACAGGAAAAACACAAATACACAAGGGTACCCAAACACATAGTGGGATAACACAAAAGGAAAGGACAACACACAATTACATATTGGGAGAAAGCAGCAAAGAGGAAAGGACAGGGTTTCTTTTACTGCAGTATTTTGCTTGGAGATCTCCCTTCATTCCATAGATCGTTCGTCTTATTTCAACCTTTGCTTCCACCAAAAATTCTATCTAAGCATGCTTTCTGTATTTATATGTTCACACATTGCTTACCTGATCATTTATTTCCAAGAAAATCCTACCTATACCTCGTTCCTGTATTCTATTCATATTTCTTTCAAAATAATTATTTCTGATTGTACAATACTCATTGGGGCCCAAATCTTTCTTCGCAATGCATTCTTTACCTATTCTCCATAGTCAGTTTCTTATATAGTCTACCCCCTCTTAAGCTAACTTAAATCTACTGAGCTCAGATATATATACCAAGGGACGAGGAAATGCAGCAAAAAAAAATAATTAACACAAACATCAATGACAAAATATAGAAATGGCAAAGCAAGCAGCATAAATTAGCAAAAGTCAAATTCAATAACACTATGCCTGGCAAAGAGCAGCAACTTATACCTAAACATGACATAGCTCAAGCAGAAAAAATATTACAGTAAAAACAACAATGCAGACAAGGGAAATGCATATTCACATCTTAATGTCTATGTAATTAAAGTGGTCATCTTAATGTCTATGTAATTAAAGTGGTGCACCATAACAACTTATTGTAAAAAAATATTACCATGTACTTGAAAAGAAAATCATGTTTTACTGTTACGAGTTCCTTCGTATTGTTCTTTCCTTTCCAAGTGCTCCTTTTTAAAGAATGTGGATCATAAAATAATTATTTAATAGATCTGTTGACAGAAAGTGTTCACATTAGCAAATGCATTTTATTTTATAAAAGCAATGCTGCTACACAGCTGGAAACCAGACATCAAATGAAATACGCAATTATGCAAACCAAAGCATAAAAATGTCATTCAGTAGTCATGTGACATTTCATTTCATAAGTTAATTGCTCTCAACTCTCGTACAAAGACTCTTGTCATAATCAGGTGTGCAGATGTAAAAATATTTCTTGTCATTTTGTTAGGCATTTCAGTAAATATCATAAATTCTTTAAGTAACGAGGGTGTCGCATTAGCGATGAAAGGCACATCCTAATGGCTTATTCTCCAGGTGTTTGACACAGCTGTGTGCCCACAACGCATTACAAAAATCATATGTTTTCAAGTAACGAGCGTGTCGCATTAGCGATGCCCTCTACAAAGAAATGTCATTAACAGGGATCTAGGCCTCTCTTTGT
The DNA here is from genome assembly GCF_023864275.1 of Schistocerca cancellata. NCBI lineage: Eukaryota > Metazoa > Arthropoda > Insecta > Orthoptera > Acrididae > Schistocerca > Schistocerca cancellata. Next base: position 718,232,561 of record NC_064630.1, read on the forward strand.
CCTTCTCTTCCACCTGTGCCTCTGGCACACTCTAATGGCTTTCTTTTCTACCTGAGCGTCTGAAAAGACTTGTTCTCCAGGTGTCTGACACACCTGGGTGCCCACGTCGCATTATGTGCAGGTGGTCACTTAACTTTCTTACGGAAATATTTACGACAGCAGTTTCCGCTACAGTGACAGTCTCATATAAAAATATTTCACAGGTCAAGAATTTGCGTTACAAATCTGTAGAGACAAAATCCAATTGACATAACAGAGTCCAAAAAATTTTCGTCGGCATTGTGATACATTCACGCATTTACACACACATTTCATAACTCTTAAAGTACGATTCTTGGTTTCCAACAACCTTTTTCACAAGTCAAGAGTCCCTAACTTCTATTCATTACACCTTACCTTATTCGTCAACACTTTTTCCATTTTTCATCATGGCAGATACATAGCATAATCAAATAACTCATATGGCATCAGCTTATGGATCATAAACTTACCGCAACAGCATAATACACATCGTCGTCGTAAAAATAACATCATAACACCTCAGTCAAATGTCAAAAACGTCGTAGCTTCCTCCAATGATTTCAAAACCTAACAAAATTCTCTGCTCATGTCAAAGGTGTCATCTGCCTCAAACACACTTTAAAATCATTCTCCCTTACCAAATACATCATTCAAAGCTCTCATAGTATCACAATGGTACCAAAAAAATATGAACAGTGCACAAAGTACTGACAAAGTACAATTTCTTAAGTGTGAAGTAATCCAACTCTGTAATTGCGTAAACATGTGTCACTGACGTAGTAAAAGGATGTTTGTTTCTCTGTTAAATGATCAGATAGCTGTGTAATTTATGTGTTAGAGAAATATGGTACCGATGTGTTAAATTGTATAAGCAAATACCATATTAGCTAGGGCTCCTTGTGCTTGCCAAACACATGGTACACAAAGTAGGCGTGTACCCCCCTGAGGTTTATTGTAATTATACCCTCAGGTGTTACAGATTACAGCAATGGAATGAAATGTATCACGAAAAACTTTCTTTGTAATTCAAAAATCTTTAAAAATAAATGTTTTAAGTACAAAATTAATCACTTAAATACGTGTCCTGTAGCGCTAAATGTGCGTCTTGCTGTAAGATAATCTCTGGGAAGTGTCGTAGTCATTGTCCTCCGAAAGCTAAGTTCTGCAGAAGTCAATGTACTTACCTCATGATAAACAAAGTGAAATGCTTTGCGTATAGATAACTTAGTTATTACGCTTATTGCCGTGATGAGGAAAGTACTGTGCTGTAACGTATTGTTGTCCTACGGAAAAGGCTGTCTCCTTGTAGCAATAGCACAAAAGTCACCACTAAAACATGTCTCACTTTATAGAAGAATTCAGAAAAAACTGTGCAGATATAAAACAGATACACCGCAAAAGCAACATTGTAAATTGTCACTCATTAGTAACATCGTGATATAATCGTGTAGCTGTCAAAGAAACCAAATACTAAGTCATCTTGAATCTCACAGAAAGTACTTCAAATCCTGAATCCACTCTCAAGCAAACCAAAATGTTGCATGAAAATTTCATTAGCAGTGCTGGCAAATGTTCTAATCGTGCAACTAACAAGCAAGAATGTACACACACAATTACACTGTGTCGTCTGTTCGCAATAACAATGCATTCGTAATTTCTGTTTAAATAATTTCTCTTGGTTCTTGACTGGATGGTTAGTTAGCTTTAAAACATAGTTGCATGTTAACAGTTTCTCAGTGTGACAAATTGTACAAGTAGCGTGAAGTGAAAATTGCAAAGACTAAGTTAAAAAGCATATTATCTGTCAATAAATGGTTTTACATGAGAAATGTGGTGTAATCTTTTACCCTTTGCTCTTCTCAGTACGCAGAGTTTCAACTTGAATGCAAGTATCATGCGGTATTCGTCCGTAAAGAATACGGGAATTTTGCTCAAGGTTAGCGTCAATGTTATTTTTCCCTGAGCCAGCGGGCGCACGCGGCTGCCTGCGGTGTGAGTCATTGTCTGTTTCTTTGTTGGCGCGCGCCGTTACTGGGATTAGGAGGCCTAACTTCCACAAATTCGCCTTGCCCAGAGGGCCCAGCTCTGTTTAAATTTCGCCAGTTCTGATGCAATTCAGGTCTGTCGTTACGATCATATCGTCTGTCGTCATGTCGGTAGTTTCCATAGTTTCTTTCTTGTCGGTCACATGGTGGAGAATTTCTCCTTGAATCGTAACTACGCGCTGGACCGTTGCGTCTAAAGTTATTCTGTCTCCCTTGATAATAGTTATTTTGGTTCCCATATTGTCTGTTTCTCTGATTGTCTCTGTGATAGTCATTACCGCGGAAAGGTGATCTTTCCCTGTAACTATTACTCTGCCAGTGGTTGTCATATGGGTGGTGTCTGTTTTGGTCACGATTTACGTTGTAAGAATAGGTTTGTCGTGGCCATTTATTGTTTCTGTCGTCACGCAATTGTGACGGATGTGACCTGTAATGATTGTTTTCCTGATTTCGCATCCCGCGACTGTCTGTGTCAATTTCCAGTTCTTGTAACAGTCCCTGAAAAGCTTCAATGTCGTCTTTGCAACGTCCTGCTAAAATAATATGCCGTAAGTGTTCAGGTAATTTGATTAAGCAAATGCGGATGAGTTCTGAGGGGCTGTATGGGTTTGACAGGTACTGATTCTTGTGCAACATGTCTTCAAAATATTTCACAAGACTGGAAAATTCAGATTGTTCGAAACGTTTCATCATTATGATGTTATGTTTTACGCGGTCTTGTGTGGCTTGAGACCAATATGCTGAGAGGAAGGCATGGTAAAATTCTCCTTCACTGTGGCAATCGTGAATGACCGATCGCATTCTTACAGCTGGTTCATTCTCCAAGTAGCCACACATAAATTCTAATCTGTGTTCTAATGACCAGTTGGGAGGAAAACAATGAGAGAATTGATGGAGCCACGCTTGTGGATGAATGTCGTTGCCAGAATTCTTAAATGTTTTGAATTTACGTGTAGTAATGAACAGCTTATAGTCAAAATCATCATGTCGGCGAGTCACATATCGGTCATTGTTACGTCGTGTCGGCGGTTCCATCTCAAAATTCGGTGTACCTTGCCAATTTCTTTCATAATTACCGAAATGCCCTGTGTTATTATTTTGTGGCTGTTCCGTATTTCTATGTCCCTCTTCCCTTATTGGGGCGCGAGTGTCCTCTGAAATACGTAATTCTTGTATTACCTGTGTCAGCTGATCTTGTACTTCCCGCATTTCTCTTTTGTATTGCGTATTAATTTGATTCTGATTTTGTTTGAATTTTCTTATTTGTTCATACTCTTCTGTGTCAGTGAAGGCTACGGGTCTTGTGTCATTCAGATCAGCATCTACCTTTGTAGATAAGTTAGTGACCTGATCCGAAAGTTCAGCTACTTTCTCCGATAGTGAACACATTTCCTCAGTGTGTTTTTCTGAACCAAGTTTCAGAGTGTCCATTTGTGTTGAAATCGAATCTACTGTGTTCTTTAAGTTTTCCTGAGTTTTTGCCAGTTGCGTAACCGAATCGGTAGATGCAACTGAGTCAATTTTAGCCCACAAGGTCTCATGATTTTCATGAACAATGGTTTGCAGCTCTTTTATGGCTGCTTCGTGATTCTGTAATGCATTTTCATGCCGCGAAAAAATAGGCTGAAAATGCTCACAAATTTGTGTTTTTATGTCATTACAGACTTTTTGACATTTCGATTCAATGTTATGTAATTCAGTAGTTAAATCTTCACGTGTTTGTTCAAGTGTGGTGTCTAACTTTTGAAGCTTTTGCTGTGTTTGTCTCTGATTTTGTTCCATTGTGTGTAACTGTTGCTGTGTTTGTTTCTGGTGTTGTTCCATTGTGTCTAACTTTTGAAGATTTTGTTCCACTGTGTCTAACTTTTTAAGATTTTGTTCCATTGTGTCTAACTTTAGAAGATTTTGTCCCATTTGTTGCATTAATTGTAATAACAATGCATTAGTGTCTGGAATCTGTTCCTCTACGCTTTTCGGCAGTGCATTTGCACCAGCAACATTCACATTTTGACAAGCAGAAAATGTGTCTTGACTCATTTGAGAAAACGGTGAGGACGCAAAACCTGAATCTACAGTATTTACAAAATTGTGTCCTATCATTTCGGATTCCTGAGGCGAGCTGTTGCCGACCGATCGATCGATAATGCTTCCCTGTTCACTACCTGTTTGACTGTCTACGCCATTGTTTGACGCCCGCTCCATTTCCCTATGCACAGTTACCAAATTACTACTTTGAACATTAGTTAACTCATTACACAGTGGCGCTAACACATTGCTTTCGTCTTCACTGTCGTTTCTCATTTTACTTTGGAGCCGAGTGTTACGTTTTTCACACGCCATTATTGTGACAATATTTCACACGATAACACAGAAAAACACAATTTGAAGAGCAAAAATAAGAGAACACATTAACATAGCACTGAAAATAATATGTAGTTAATTACAAGCGCAGCTGCGAAATACTTGTTGCAAATCTACATGCATGCCACAACTGTTTTACAGTACAACAATGAATCAGAAGATTCCAGTGAGGTATCCTAGGCGAAGGGTCGACATATGAAACGTCCCCTTAGAACAATTTTACATGTGAAACGTCCACTTAGAACAATTGTACAAGCCTGTGCTTAACCTGACACACAATATTATTTAGCGCAACGCAATCTGACTTTCAATAACCCCTACAAAACAATGGCCCGACTAACTTTAACCTATACCTTTTACAAATCACTTACCTCACAAAAATCTTCGCTACTCAAGCTACTGCAAAACAGCGAGCGCCACTACTGCCAGCTAAATAAAAGATTCAAACCACTGAAGGTACTAACTACTGATAGGGATAGTTAGCAAATGAAAGATATTAATAGTGAGCAAACAATGTATTTACCTTAATATTCATAATTGACATTCAGTCTTACAGATTATCAAAACTCCGCCATCTGTCTCCCCACGTCCACCACTGCTGGCGGCTCACCTCCAACTGCGCAACGCTACGCGCTGTTAACATATAGCTGCCCCTCTACAATGGCAGACAACAATGCAAACTAGCCACATACTGCACACAGCACAGCCAGTGATTTTCATATAGAGCGCTACGTAATGTTGCAATAAGAAAACATAAACAGCAAACTTACATAAAGAAAACATAAACAGCCTACTTACAACTTTCAGCTCAATTTGACATTGAAAGCATAGGGCGTTCCGTATACCCTCAAGTGCAGGAACAGACGATAGTCACTGGGCACAAGATCGGGGCTGTACGAAGATTGATCTAGAGTTTCCCGTCGAAAAGATGTGATGAGATCTTTGGTCTGATTCGCCACATGCGGACGGGCATTGTCTTGCAGCAAAAGGATGCCCTTGCTGAACTTCCATGGACTGTTGCTTTGATTCTGGTGTGACGTAGGCCACCCATGTTTCATCGCCAGTAACAATTTGGCTTACAAAATCATCACCGTCGTTGTAGTACCACTCAAGGAAAGCCAATGCACTGTCTAAACATTTAGTTTTGTGGACATCCGTCAACATTTTCGGTACCCAACGTGCGCACAATATTGGGTAATTCAAGTGCTCGGTCACAATTCCATACAAAACACTACGAGAAACATTAGGAAAGTCATCGCGAAAGGAGGAAATCGTAAAGCGTCTGTTTTCTCTCATCTTATTGTCCACTTCCTGCACCAAAATTTCATTAACGACCGAAGGACGCCCACTCCGTTGTTCATCATGCACATTTGTGCGGCCATCTTTAAATGCTCTCACCCACTTTCTTACCATTCCATCACTCATAATGTTTTCTCTGTAAACTGCACAGATCTCACGATGAATATCAATCGCTTTTAGGCCTTCAGCACTAAGAAATGTTCTAACAGCCTATACTTCACAGTCGGCTGGACACACGATTATCGAAGGCATCTTAAACACTCAGTACACAACGTAAACAAGGAAGAATCAGACTGTAATGGCATCAGTGTGTAGATTAAGGTACAGGGTTTCATGTAAAAATAAAATTATTGAGCTATCTTGGCACGTCTTTTTTAAATTTCAAAACGGTACTTACTTAAAAAAAACACGCCTCGAACAAACTGTTAGCCAAATAAAAGCAGCCAGCAAGTAAAAAAATGTTGTAAACATTTGTAAACTTTTGAAGACAATTTGAAACATATATTTACATTATTTACCGACATTGAGGAAACATTTCTTTTGGATCAAAGGAATAGAGTAAGTTAGAAAATTCTTTGTTTAATTTGAATACGCTTACATTTTGTGGATAACCCACCATTCTTCAAAACAGGTCAATATTTTCTATCTGTTGACTGTATTGCTCTCTTCATTTCCACTCCTGATCAGGAGATGAAAATCGACGTTTTTATATTTCCTCCCAGACTTCGTCAAGACTATAAAATTTCGACCGATTAATACAGCCAACACTGTTCCAGAGTGACAGATCAGTACCTTGCCATTACCATCTCAAAACGAACGTTTTTCCCCTTATCGATGAATTTTTTTACGACTTCACAAGTTAGCCGCGTAATTTGGTCATTTGATGTACAAATCCCTGTGTAACGGCTTCTCGATCAACGTAATATATCAAAGAATACATGTATACATTCCCACATCTGCAAGAAGTCCTGTGCCGAATCGTTAGTGCATGTTGTAATGTATCTGTGCTGATAATAAAACAGTAAACCGTCGTGTATGTCTGTCTGAACATGCTACCTGTTGTGTACCACTTTGTACAAAACGGGAAGGAGAGGTAGGCAACAGAGTGGTGTAACAACCATATTTTTAGGAAAGCTGGACAGTAGCAGAAATGATTAGCGAACAAGTTAACACAACAAACATAAGATTTACTTAACTTGTATTTCTAGAAACATACGATGACTTGTACAATTGATACAACAAGAATACAGTCCAGCAATTGAGGTCACACAAAAGAATGTCTGCACTGAAGCACGAACAATGATACTGGAGCCGAGACTAGGCGGCACCTGCGTAGCGTCACGTGGCGATGTGGCTCCTAACACGAGTGGGGCTGAGCAACACCGACTCAAAGGAAGGCCTCAGCACTTGTTCGTGACATCACGTCAGCTAGGCACGGCGAACGGCAGATCTGTTGCAGGCATACTCATAATAGTGGTGTCTCTCTCTCTGACACAGGAAAATGTGAAACTATTGGCGGGTCGGCCGGCGTGGCCGAGCGGTTCTAGGCGCTACAGTCTGGAACCGCGCGACCGCTACGATCGCAGGTTCGAATCCTGCCTCGGGCATGGATGTGTGTGATGTCCTTAGGTTAGTTAGGTTTAAGTAGTTCTAAGTTCTAGGGGACTGATGACCTTAGAGGTTAAGTACCATAGTGCTCAGAGCCATTTGACCCCAACTATTGGCGGTAGTTGACCAACACACATTGTTCTGAGAGATTTCTGTAATCAATTAATTGTGCAATTCATGACACTTCTTAACAAATAGTGTACTCCTGAACTTCCACCTGTTTAAAGGATTGACGTACAAAAACAACTTCATGGTCCAGCAGCAACAGAATTTGTGCTTCTTTACCTTGTTTGTAAATCTGAGGAAGTTACGTTTGTACTGGGTTGCTTTTACAAGAAACTGTGAACATATTGGTGCTCTTCTTTAGGTATCTTGGTTGATTATGGGGTGAGGAGCACTGAATGTTAATAAAATATCTTCCGATACACGTTGGGGGAGGGGGTGGGGGACAGAAGAACAGGCAAAAGAGAGATACTTGCTTTATCAAATAAAATTTTTTTATCTTATAAAGTTTCTCCTTTCAGTTGCAAGAGGGGAATATTTATCTTTTCTAATGTGCATGTTTAAAAAAGTTTAAGCTCAGCAGTATTTTCGATGTATGAAGCTATTTTGTTTCCTTTTTAGAATTCCTTTCGTTGAAAACGACAGTAATCTAATGACTGGCAACAGCTGGACATTTACACATGTAAATTAGTTCACATTTCCAGTGACGATGTCAAGCGAAAATAAATAAATAAATAAAAGAAACGAGTTAATTGTAAGGGGGTTGGGGTAAGTTTCGATAACAAAATGGATGAAGTAAATATAGTTACTTGAATGTAAAATTTCCGAAGTTTGCAATGGGGTAAAGCATCTTCAGTCCGGAACCGCGCGACTGCTACGGTCGCAGGTTCGAATCCTGCCTCGGGCATGGATGGCTCAAAAATGGTTCAAATGGCTCTGAGCACTATGGGACTCAACATCTTAGGTCATAAGTCCCCTAGAACTTAGAACTACTTAAACCTAACTAACCTAAACACATCACACACACCGATGCCCGAGGCAGGATTCGAACCTGCGACCGTAGCAGTCCCGCGGTTCCGGACTGCAGCGCCAGAACCGCTAGACCACCGCGGCCGGCGGGTATGGATGTGTGTGATGTCCTTAGGTTAGTTAGGTTTAAGTAGTTCTAAGTTCTAGGGGACTGATGACCTCAGATGTTAAGTCCCATAGTGCTCAGAGCCATTTGAACCAATAGAACCAGAAGCTCTGGACGAATTTTCACGGCGTTTTCACAGGCATCGGAGAGTGACTGTGGCAACGTATAGGCCTTATTTCAACCAAATCCGATCGCAAAAAAATCGTTGTTTAAAGTATTTATGTAAAACCGTTTCTTTGAACACAATAATTTCTTAAAGTACTTGGCACATTTTCACGAGGTTCCACAGTTGACTTGAGGATAGCTTGGCGCAAAATTCTTGCTTTCTTGCATCAAAATCGAATCACGGAAAAAATATATCGTGATTTAATGTGTTATCTAAAGCTGTCGTCATTTCCTGTTCGTGTGTTTGAACACGCTAGTCTCCACAACCACTAGACGAATTTTCGTGGAATTTCCACAGGTATCTTTATTTCATCGTAATCGGAACATGAAAAACAATAACCAAAAGTTAGTGTTGTTAGTTTCGCAGTTGACCTAAGAACTTACAGATGGGGCTATTAGTCTCTTTAAGTCAGTGCAGATGTATTTTCGGAAGTTTGCGCCAGTGAGAGAGGCAAGAGCCTCAGTCTTATCTTTAAAAATACAAACTAAAGGTTAGGACGTATGCATTTGCTGATTCGCTTCTTTCGACAGGTTTGCATATATATTTGACTTCTTTCCTAGAAGCGTTTTTTAAATTTATTTCAGTGAGAAAAGTCCTTTCGGAAGTTAACGTCAGTGACCGATATAAGCACCCAAATTTTATTTTTGCGAATACAAACTAACACTGAATTTACTTGGCTTGGATACACGAATTTAGTGATTTCGATTTGTGTGTTAAACACTTAACCATCTATCTTTGCTTCTTTCGATAGGTTTACACTGGGGTGACAAATGACATGGGATAGCGCTCTGCACATATAGAGATGGTGGTAGTATCCAGTACACGAAGTATAGATGGGCCGTACATTGGGGGAGCTGTCATTTGTACTCAGCTGATGCATGTGAAAAGGTTTCCAACTTGATTATGGCCGCACGACGGAAATTAACAGCGTTTCACAGCGGATTGTTTGTTGCAGCTAGATGCATGGGACATTCCTTTTCGGAAATCGTTAGATAATTTTCAGTATTCCGAGATGAACAGTGACAAGAGTTTGCTGAGAATACCATATTTCAGGAATTACCTCTCACCACGGACAACGCAGTGGCCGACAGCCTTCACTTAACGGCCGAGAGCAGCAACGTTTGTGTTGGTGTCAGTGCTAACAGACAAGCAATACTGCGTGAAATAACAGCAGAAATCAATATAGGACCGTGAAGCTCCTTGCTAACAGCACGCATCGCCTGTAGGTGCTCTCCTGGGATCGTGACCAGGTCGGTTGGGGCTTAGACGACTGAAAAACCATGGCGTGATTGGATGAGTTCCGATTTCGGCTGGAGTGTGCTGACAGTAGTCTGGTACCGCGTGCCGCGGAATTTGAATCCGCGCCAGACGATATGGACGTCGAAGACCCCTAGAGGTCTCTGCACCATCGCACCGTTTTCTGTTTGTTTTAATGTTTCTAGTTTGTCTTTGTCTGGTATACCTGTTTTGGCCGGATTTTATTCAAAGGACATGATTTTTGAAATGGTTTGTTTAAGATGAATTAATTGTTTAATTTTTTTTCTTTATTTTTTTTTCTACTGCACGTGCGCCTCCTGTCACGCAAGTAGTGTGAGGGTACCACAGTGGAACACGTGATCCTAGCGGCCAATAACGGCGCCCCTGATCGTGGATGTACGCGCCTGCCTCCCGCTCAGCCAGTCACTCTAATTTTGCGTACGTCTCTGGACACATCGCCTCGCCTTAGACGCGTATTTACTTTCGTGTTTTGTTTACGAGTGGACGTGGTTGTCTAGTTAGCTTTTCGTGAATCTGTTGTTTGGTTCTTGTTGTTGTCGTAAGGTCCTTCGTTGGTCGTGTCCGTTGTAATGGTCGCCTAGTCGTAGATATTGCTAATTGCTATAATCGCACTATTTCACTCGCATTTACGGAGCTTGTTAGCACTTGATGTTAGGTTGGCACCATTACAATGCATTGTGTTGTGGTAATCGCTGCTACTTGCTGGATCGCTGCTGTGTCTCGATGCTGATGCTGGCTCTAAATATGATTGTCTAGGGTTAAAAACATGAGTTCCCGTGTTTTTTTATGTGCTTTTGATGATAAGGAACGAGCGAAACCAACAAATATGTAAACTTCAAATATTTATTACTCTGGTGGCCATCTTAATTCCACTGTCCACCAAAGACCATGACACAACACAAAGTAGTACTTCCTTTACATGTTCTTTGCATTGTTTATCCACCTCAAACAATAACACACAAACACACTTTACCAAAGTGACATTCCGACTGCGCCCCGACCCTTCTTGCTGCTGGTATTTATAACATTGTCAAAGAACTACTAAAAAGAGATATAGTTTATAAGTCACATGTACATCTGTTATCATAATTTGTGCAGAAAAGTTATTTGCATCGAGTGACCTAATTTAACATGTTATTAAAATGACAGACAGATTTGTTGACTTGACAGAATAATTCTTTGTTACAAAAAGGCCGTTTTGTAGAAGTTTGTCAATTGACTTCTCTAATTTGCATAAATAAGTAAATAACATGAATTATTAAGAATTACATTGGTTTTCGTCTAAAATAGGATTGATTACGTGAATACTGAGTGAAAACGCTCCTAGTGAACAAATAGGTTTCACTGGGTGATTTTTATTTAAGGAGATCCAAAATACCTAAGTTGTCCACTATTTTTCGTACTTCATATTAATTATTTAAGATGAACTTAGTGTTTTTACATGATGACATTTGCTGTATCAGTGATCAAGTGGTATAAACTTTTGTGTGGGTCAGTTATTCAGTATAATTTAATGGGCTGACTGTTTATGGAGACATGTTATGCAATCATTGTTAACGTACACAATAACTTTTCTATAATCATAAATACTCATTAAACTGGTTGAATTTGGAGGGTATCGCATACTTCGGTAAATTAAAGCCTTTAATATGTTCCGTTACACCGTCCTCTCCCGTTTGTGTTTTTATTCGCGGGCCGCTCCGTGGGTCCCGCCACGCTTTCCGTCACGTCAACCCCGCGACTGTTCCGGTCGCAGTTACAACAAGTAGGGTTAGAGTGTGGCGCAGACACCAAGAAGCCATGGGCCCAGGTTGCCAACAAGACACCGTGCAAACTCCGTCATGGTGTGGGCTGTGATCACGTGGAGTGGACTGGGTCCTCAGGTCCATCTGAACAGATTATTGATTGGAGATGGTAGTTTTCGGCTCCTCGGAGATCATTTGCAGCTATTCATGGACTTCAGAATCTCAAACAATAATGGATTTTTACGGATGACAGTGCGCCATGTCACCAGGTCACAATTGTTCACGACTGGTTTGAAGCACATTCTGGACAGTTCGAGCGCGCGATATGAATCCCATCGAACATTTATGGGACATTTTGAACAGTTCTCGGGTATCCGATCGGGTAGCGTCGTAATTTCTCCACAATATTTCGGCAGACGTACACGCTGCCGTTTTCAGGTGGTTCCTGAAGTGTGCTGTGCTGTTCCTCTCGGCGCCCTATATATACTAGCCGTTACCCCCTCCACCGTTCCTCTCCTGGTGTCTTCGGTGCGGCCGGTGCGGCGGCTACTGGAGGTGGTGTGGGAAGCGGCGCCTGGGTCTGAACTGGGGTCTACAGTCTCCCTGCTGCCGCGGTCGGGGGCGGTTCTCGATCTCTGGGACCGAATCTTTCCCTCCAGGCTGAGTGCAAGGTTCCAAGCCTAAGTTGAAGGCCGCTGTCTTTATTAATTAGATAGTCCTTTAGTCGGATTTCGATGGCCTCTTTAGTAACGCAGTCCCAGAAGTAGGAGGATTGACAGAGTATTTTTGTTTTTTCATAGTCCATAGTATGGTCAGTCTTTATACAATGGTCAGCCACGGCTGATTTAGTGGCCTGGCGTCATTCGGTATGGCGCTTGTGGTCGCGGCACCTCTCTTCTACAGTGCGGACTGTCTGCGCAATGTATGATTTTACGCACTGACAGGGAATTTGATAAACGCTTGGTTTTCGAAGGCCTAGGTCATCTTTCACTGAACCGAGTAGAGTCAAGGTTTTTTGCAGTTTTTTTTTACTTTATTGTTATTTTAACACCTGAACAACCAGGTAGGCTGGCAGCGGCATGCTACGCCGCTCTTCAGCCATAGTGGTGACAATAACAGTACAAGAACGGAGAATTAAAATGAATAGAGCGATGGGCAAAAAATAGTGGTCATAGAGACACAAAAAACACGGAGCCGTTCACACGCGACGATAACAACACTGAAAACACGTTGACACGGCGCACATAACACTGATGAATCCGACGGCACAAGTGAACGTAGAAGCGGGACGGCGGACACTAAAAACACAAAACGACGTCACACACACGAGACACTGATGGCGATGATCTCCGGCGCGCGAAAGTCCACGTAGCGTGTGCGAGTCCGGGGACCTGCCAAGAGGGGAAGAAGGGTGAGGGTGGGTGGAAAGGGTGGAGAGGGGAGAACAGAGATGCCAATGGCTGAGGAGATGGGAGGAGGAGTAGAAGGACAGGGGAGGGGAGGCCCAGGGGAGGAGTGGGGAGAAGGGGAGGAGGGATGGAGGGTGCCCAAAGGAACAGATACAGGAAGAGGGAGGGAGGATCAAAGTTGGTAGGAGGGGTAGATGGAGGGGAGGAGGACATCATCTGGGAGGGGGAGCTGGCGGAAGCCACCATGGGAGAGGGTAAGGAGGGTGGAGAGATGGAGACGGGGTGGGACATGGGAATACAGGCGCGGCAGCGGGCGGGGGTGGGAGAGGAGCGGGTAGACGAGCGGGTGAGGAGGATCGAGTTTGCGGGAGGTGTACAGGATCCGTATCCTTTCAGGGAAAAGGAGGAGGTGGGGGAAGGGGATGAGATCATACAGGAGCCGCGTAGGGGAGGGGAGACGGATGCGATAGACGAGGTGGAGAGCATGGCGTTCAAGGATTTGGAGGGATTTGTAAAAAGTAGGGGGGGGGGGGGCGGAGATCCAAGCCAGATGGGCATAACAAAGGAGTTTTTGCAGGGGGTTGGAATACACATTTCACATTGTGTTTCCCCTGGATTCTACCGAGTTCTCTTGAGATAGAATCCTGGGGAAATCGTAGTGCCATTCTGCCCTGCACGGTATACTTCAATCATGGCGGCAGGTGAACAGATTACAAACTCAGCCGTTGCGGAAATGCTTACACCCTAGGCTCCAAAATCCAATGATTTGAACTTCAAAGCATTCCGTTTCAGCAGTGCAACAACGACTGTACTGTTTTCCGCTACCTCGACACACTTTATAGACTCTCCATTGCTAGTGGTGCTACCCGCCGTCTGTGAGTGACGTCGAACATAGGTGTTGGTCACATTAATATGAGTGGACCATGTAGCAGACCTTGCGGCGGCGCGGTTTCGTTCGTATATTACCAGCACCTACCTGTGAACTCGTTGCGACAGATCGCCGGTAGGAAAGCCGAGCAGAAACCTATCGTACTGCAACTCGCGCCAGGCTGCATAAAATGTAAGTATTCTAAGAAACTGGAAAAGGTCTTAATTCTGAATGAAATGTGGAAATGCTGGCAAAACTTCCGTATATTCTGAAACTTGAGATGTACACGTTCGCTGCCAAGCCCATGCTAATCCTAACACAGTCATGCACAAACCTTTTCATTCACGTTAGCAAGTTTATGGTAACGTATTTCCCGAAATCTGAACAGCTACTAAGCACGGATTGTTCTTAAATGAAAATGCTGGCCATACCATTAAGTATATCGGAGTATAATGCAGTCAAGTTTTTAGTCACCGATCTGCTCAATATGCGGAATTACTCTCTTTTCTCACACACAACATTACTGAAAAATCTGTACTTTCTAAAACACACACCGGAATAAAAAGGCCTTCACTTTCAAACACTTTTCAAACATGTAACACAACAAAAACCTTCAAATTACAACTTCCTTTGGAGCTCATACTACACACTACCGTACCATTGAAAGGCTGGGCACCGACTCACGTAGACTGTTGTCAGCATTCTATATCTCCAAGGTAAAAGCGCGCGAAGAATGCACCGTTCTGACAGGTCATTTTTCTTTAAGGCCAATAGAAGAACATTATTCTCTCGCGTTAGTCCGCGCTTTTCATGACTAACCAGTCAACAAATGACACACTTTCGAACTGTACTTTTTCCCACAATAAACACTTAACATTCTGATATTTTGTTTATACTTTCATTTGCAGTCGAATTATCTTTCCTTTAACCATAGACTAACTTAACATATTATGACACAAAATTCCCCTTCGTCTGCATTCACACTGTCATAAAACTTTCTCACACTAGTTCGTACAACGTTCATCAGTAGAACAATGATCTACATATTTACTTTAGACCACATTCACGCATCATTCACACTACTAAAAGCATATACAAAACTGTAAAAAAATAAATGAACAAAAAAGCCTTCAAGAAATAACCAGAACAATTTAGAAAAACATTCTGTTGACCTGTTTCTTGCCGCGCGGGATTACCCGAGCGGTCCAAGGCGCTGCAGTCATGGACTGTGCCGCTGGTCCCGGCGGAGGTTCGAGCCCTCCCTCGGGCATGGATGTGTGTGTTTGTCCTTAGGATAATTTAGGTTGAGTGGTGTGTAAGCTTAGGGACTGAT
Organism: Schistocerca cancellata; assembly: GCF_023864275.1. NCBI lineage: Eukaryota > Metazoa > Arthropoda > Insecta > Orthoptera > Acrididae > Schistocerca > Schistocerca cancellata. The sequence continues at coordinate 718,247,832 of NC_064630.1, forward strand.
GACCTTAGCAGTTCAGTCCCATAAGATTTCACACTCATTTGAACAACCAGTTTCTTGAATGTCTCTGTACACGGAATTTGGTGGTCAAAATTCTTAACTACATTTTAATTCTTGCTGTGTAGTCCTCTCCCCTACTGTCCTCTACCAGATGAAAATTAGAACTACGTGCTCGACTTAACCCGCTTCAGACCATCTGTCACTGTGCATGCATGACTCATTCTCCCGATACACAGGCTCTAGACAGGAGCTATTTAATGCGTAGCGCATCATATCGCTGAACCTCCTTGACACGAATGAACTCTTGGCCTGCGCTAGTCTGCTTTTTAAGTCCTGCTTGCTTCGTCTGATGTATGTTGTTTTGCTTCCAAGGAATCAGTCTTTCTTAACTTCGCTTACTACACCAACGTCAATTTTGATGTTATGTTTATCGCTTTTCTCCTTTTTGGTACACATAATTGCTTTCGTCTTTTTTCGGCTGACATCGATCCATACTCTGTTGTTAGCAGACAGATCATTCCATTCGGTATGTCAATAATTCTTCCTCATTACCACTGAGGACAGCAATGACATCATGTCACTGATATACTTTCAGTCTATCATTTATTCCGTAATCACTTCTCCAATGTACAGAATGAATAGAAGCGGAGAAAGACTGCACCCCAGTCTTAACACTATTTTTTATCCGAGCGCTTCCTTCTAGTATTCCATTCTTTTTCTTCCGTCTTCATATATACACACTACTGGCCATTAAAATTGCTGCACCACGAAGATGACGTGCTACAGACGCGAAAATGAACTGACAGGAAGAAGATGCTGTGATATGCAAATGATTAGCTTTTCAGAGCATTAACACAAGGTTGGCGCCGGTGGCGACACCTACAACGTGCTGACATTAGGAAAGTTTCCAACCGATTTCTCATACACAAACAGCAGTTGACCAGAGTTGCCTGCTGAAACGTTGTTGTGATGCCTCGTGTAAGGAGGAGAAATGCGTACCATCACGTTTCCGACTTTGATGAAGGTCGGATTGTAGCCTATCGCGATTGCGGTTTATCGTATCGCGACATTGCTACTCGCGTTGGTCGATATCCAATGACTGTTAGCAGAATATGGAATCGGTGGGTTCAGCAGGATAATACGGAACGCCGTGCTGGATCCCAACGGCCTCGTATCACTAGCAGTCGACATGACAGGCATCTTATCCGCGTGGCTGTAACGGATCGTGCAGCCACGTCTCGATCCCTGAGTCAACAGATGGCGACGATTGCAAGACAACAACCATCTTCAACAACAGTTCGACGACGTTTGCAGCAGCATGGACTAACAGCTCGGAGACAATGGCTGCAATTACCCTTGACGCTGCATCACAGACAGGAGCGCCTGCGATGGTGTACTCAACGACGAACCTGGGTGCACGAATGGCAAAACGTCATTTTTTCGGATGAATTCAGGTTCTGTTTACAGCATAATGATGGTCGCATCCGTGTTTGGCGACATTGCGGTGAACGCACATTGGAAGCGTGTATTCGCCATCGCCATACTGGCGTATCACCCAGCGTGATGGTATGGGGTGCCATTGGTTACACGTCTCGGTCACCTCTTGTCGTATTGACGGCACTTTCAATACATTTCAGATGTATTACGACCCGTGGCTTTACCCTTCATTCGATCCCTGCAAAACCCTACATTTCAGCAGGATAATGCACGACCGCATATTGCAGGTCCTTTACGGGCCTTTCTGGATAGAGAAAATGTTCGACTGCTGCCCTGGCCAGCACATTTTCCAGATCTCTCACCAACTGAAAAATGTCTGATCAATGGTGGCCGAGTAACTGGCTCGTCACAATATGCCAGTTACTACTCTTGATGAACTGTGGTATCGTGTTGAAGCTGCATGGGCAGCTGTAGCTGTACACGCCATTCAAGCTCTGTTTGACTCAATGCCCAGGCGTATCGAGGCCGTTATTACGGCCAGAGTTGGTTGTTGCGGATACTGATTCCGCATGATCTATGCACCCAAATTGCGTGAAAATGTAATCACATGTCGGTTATAGTGTAATATATTTGTCCAATGAATACCCGTTTATCATCCGCATTTCTTCTTGTTGTAGCAATTTTAATGGCCAGTAGTGTATTACTCAGGATGAATCATAATTAACGGTGTGAACAGATACAGTTGAAACTGAACGATACTAGAAGCAAAAAGATCTCAGTAAACATAATCTGCAAACGAACTGTTCGTGAGATGGTTGCGAATTTGTGGTTACCAAGCACCAGTGGCGTGATTTTGTGTAAACATCGCACAGCAATCAGTGGTGTGGTCTTTGTCTACATTTTCGAGACGTCGATTTGCAAACAGAATTGAAACGACATTACAGCAGACAGTCACAGTGCCACTTATGTGGCGGTTTTCGGAGCGTCAGTTGTGTTATGCGAGTGTTGTTGGTATTGTTGGTAGCATGGAACATTACGGTAAACAGCAATGCAGAGAAAATGCAAAGCCTGTCCTAAGGCACCTAAAGAGTAAAACATTTATAAGGGTGCATTGTCGCCTCCGAGAAACTGTGAGCCTTGCCCATGCTTTGTGGGCGAATGGCCTGGAGGAATTACACCCGTGCTTGATGCTGGAAACAGTAGAACACTCTCCAGGGCTCTCGACAAGGAGAGTCGCCACACAAACCGTGGAATGAGCCAAAGCAATGTTGGAGATTAATGTGTCTCAGTGTAATTTATCCGAACTGCTTTTAATGAGCTCATTGTCCTATTGAGGCGGACTTTGCTGTTACACTAACATTATGTCAGTCTATGTAACAACAAGCTGTAGGTAAAGCTACGTTTGACAATAACGTTTTATTTACAGATAAAGCAGGGTTCACTCGTGGTGGTGTGTTTAATTATTACGTTACTCAGGTCTGGAGTCACCTAGGCTCCACCCACATACTATGCAGGAGTCTTCATACCAGCTACGTTTCTCATTCAATGTGTGGTTACAGATGTTAGGTGATCGCCCTACTGGACCATACACGTAACCAAACAAAGTACCTTCTTTTTCTGCGGCGTCGTGGCACCATCTTGAGGAAATGCTTCAGAATTTTACCTCAGAGTAACGCCAGAGGATGTGATACATACATGATGGATGGCTATGGTTCAAATGGCTCTGAGCACTATGGGACTTAACTTCTAAGGTCATCAGTCCCCTAGAACTTAGAACTACTTAAACCTAACTAACCTAAGGACAACACACACATCCATGCCCGAGGCAGGATTCGAACCTGCGACCGTAGCGGTCTGGCGGTTCCAGACTGTAGCGCCTTTAACCGCTTGGCCACTCCGGCCGGCATACATGATGGAGCACCGGCACAGTTTTCTGCTATCGGAGACGGGCAGATATGGCGAAAGATGTATTGGGAGAGGAGGACATTTACTGTGGCCTCCAAGATCACCTCATCTGAACCTCATCGATTTCTGTGGGACCACCTTAAAAATGTAGTGTACGCAACAGGTTCACCCGGTTGAAGAACTTGTCAGTGCTTGTCAAGAGTTTCGAAATGATCCAGGCGGGTTAGAAGGTATTCTAAACTCAGTGCGAAGACTGGTCCATGCCTGAACAAGACTTCCTCTGTTGTGCTTTTACCTTTCCTAAAGCTAAACAGATTGTCACCTAAGAGTTCCTCTGTTTTCCATTCCATTCTTCTGTGTATAGTTCTTGCCAGTAACTGGATGCATAAGCGGTTACGCCGACTGTGCGGCAAGTCTCTCCCTTGCTATCTTCCGGAATGCTATGTTCGGAAACGCTACTTCAATCTCATAGGTTCTACGCATCAACTTGAACAGTCGTCAGCTTTTCACTTCCAGTAACGATTTTAGAAATTCGAAAGGAATATAATCTGTTCCTACTGCCTTACTTGATCGCAAGTCTTCCAAAGTTCCGTTATCTCTGTTTCCTTGAGCCCTTATGTCTTCAGGCTGACTCCCATTTCTTCTTCTATAACGTCATTACAGAATTCTTTCTCCTTGTAGAAGCCTTCTTCCTAGCAATCCACTCTCTCTTGAGCGTTTAACAGCGGAACACCCATTGCACTCGTAATGTTGTCGCCCTCATTTTTAATTTTACCGATAGTTGTTTTGACGAGCGTCCCAACGTGCAACCTAACAAAAACACCACTACATCATTAATATTGCCGAACGTTATACGAAGTTAAAGTTACAAATTACCTTTCGAAATTCCTTAGGAGAAACATCACTACTGGTACGCACAACTAGCATCAGGTTGCTTGGGAGTGGAAGGAAAAGTAAAAACTGAATGTCATTCGTATCAAGACTTTAATTAATACTCTTCAGGCAATGTAAATTTACAGATTAGGTCAAAAGGACCTTGACTTACTAAGATAAAAGTATATAGTTGTACAAAACCATCTGAGAACAATTGCTGATAATCGATCAACAATGTTAAATATTTCAGTGAAATTAATAGCAAAGGCTATAGCGTTAATTCAAATACTTGCCCACAACTCTTTTGTGTGCCACTGGTTACTGTTGTTGAAATATTTACAGTCAATTTCAATAACAGGGGCAAGATAATATTTCAGCAACTGAAGTTACATAACAATCTCTTGAAAGGTTCTAAGGAAGCAGTCTTTAAAACAGGCAGGCCACAAATATCTATAGAATGTGTTTGACTAAAATACAACAAGCGATTCGTGTTTACCGAAAAAGCAGTTCATTAAAAGGGGACAAAAGCAATTATAGCTCCTTGATATGAAATCACTACACGTCGGGCAATGTGTTCCGGACGAATGGACCCGAAATTACTTAGGGCAGGTCCGATACGCTACTCACCACACTTCTTTTCTAATCAGCCTGTGGGAATACGCCCCAAGGCACGAACATACAATGATAGCCTGATGAGCAGAGAAGTAATTTTTAAGTAAAACGGATAAAAAATTAAGTCATCAGGTTACACTCTGGTAGTGAAGACAAAACACTTTCGAAAAGTCGCTAAAAGATAATAAGATAACCTGCTAAGGCAAGCACCAATATTCATTACAGTGTCACCAGCCCATTTCAGCACAGTTAGCACAATTGGATGCTCTGTCAAAAAAATTTAATTGAGAGCAATAATTGTTGTGCACATTCTTCCTGAAAAGTAGCTGGAAACTGGGCCATAGAGAAAGCTTGAATCTCATGTAAGCCTGATATTGGTGATATAGTTTAAAACCGCTGCCAAAGATGATTAAAAAGGCGGGTGTATAAGATTATCCGCCTGCCAGGGAAAGCGACGATTATTTGGCTATACAAATAGTATGGCAAAATTGCGTATAGAGGCATTTCATATGAATATCGGAAAGTCTGTAGGACACCATTTCGTCGAATAACAAACACCAGATAGCTCTGTCCTTTATTTTATTGTTTTACAGAGAAATTAAGCATGTAAAAACAGTAAAATAACGACGGAAAATGCTGGTATTCGAGTAAGGTAAACATGCCTCGTATGAAGAATCGAACTGCCTCTTTAAAACATTTGTGTAACACAATTTCAGAGGTTTGGCGGAAACCCAAGGATGTAAGGTTTTTGAAGAAAGAGAATAAAGAAATACGTCCGTAGATGAGGTTTCTACAGCTGTCCACTGTGACAACTTCCGCTCCGGATGTTGCTGGTTCGAATTCTGGTGGAGTAGAAATGGTCGTTACCAAAAGTTTGTCAGGAACAGGATGGAGAAATGACGGCAAAAAACCAATCACTGGATTTAGGAATGGTCGTTACCAAAAGTTCGTGCGGAAAAGGCTGGAGAAATAATGGAAAAATACTAATCACTGGATTTTGTGCCACTGTTCTGAATTTAGTTCAAAATCCACTTGAGGTGTCTCGAAGACATGTTACAGAGCTGATGGCAATCCAAGAGTCGAAGGAGATTAAGCTCGATGGGTTTTTACGAGGACGTGATGAAAAGCAATGCCTCCGAATGTTTTACTCTGTTCTCGAATCGGTTCAGGTATTACATGTCATGCTTGTTACTCGGCCGACTTTCCCGGTTCGCTGACGTGAGTTGCGACCTTCTCTCGCTAGATGGCCCCGAATTGTAGCACGTAACTTGACGGTGTGTAACATAACTATGTCGGTGTATGAGAAACAGCGTGCTGTAATCGAGTTTTTAACTTCAGAAAACATGCCTCCAATTGAAATCCACAGAAGAACGAAAGCTGTGTACGGTGATGCTTGCACTGACATCAGTAATATGCGTCGTTGTGTTGTCTGTGCTCGTAATGAAGGAAACGGTGGTACTAACCTCAACTTGGCCCCAACCGATTTTCAACTGTTTCTGACTTGAAGAACACCTTCGAGCACTTCACTTCCATAGCCACGAAGCGGTGCAAGCAGACATGAGGTTGTGGCTCCGACAACAAAGTAAAATTTTCTACAGTGACGATATGAACAAACTGGTCTCTCGTCGGGAGAAATGTGTACATCAGAACAACTACTTTGGGAAATGAATGTGTAGACATGAAGAACGAAGATGTAGAATGTTAATAAAGTTTGTTTTATTTATAATGCTTTAAGAGTTTTTTCACAAAAAATTTGGAGTCATTTCATTTCAGCATATCCTTCTATATGCTTTTCGTTAGAAGTAGGTCACTTATTGGTACAACGTTATGCTTACAAGATTATATTCTGTATGAAGTCTTACTATCTCCCATCTTGCTCAAATATGAAAGTTTTACCCAATATGAAATTTATTACTTTCATTACTGCACGAAAACACATTTCACCTAAAGCAGACACGTGGTACCAAAGATATATGTTGCAAATATCTACTTTTCCGTATATTGCACCTCAACGAACCATAGACGTAAGAGGAAGAGTTATTTACGATATTGGTTAACTCCAATGGTGTTGATTATTTGTTACAGACACGACATACGTACATTAACACTCATAAAAACGGCAGTTATAGTTTCAATTTGTGATTTTACTTTACCTTTAAATGAATTTTAATAATTGGTTAGGAGCTTCAGACATATACGGAGTGGACAGAAACAGCGTGATAAACGTGTAAGAGAGTTGCGGGGTAGGCTGTGCTGCGAAATATTTGTTAGTCAAAAATGCCATACGTTAACTGTTTCCGAGTTAGTTGGCACTCAAGTTAGCCATTTAGGTCGTTGCGAGTGCAAATTCAAGCGGCCCGCCAGATAGAACTTGTGAAAATTGTTCTCATAGCACAGATGAAAGCGCACGAGACTGCTCAGCCTTTGGACCAGGTTCGATCCTTACTGTCGCCCCATCTGAAATTTTTGTTCGCTCTATTGTTCGGTTTTAGGAAATCAAACGAAGTTTGCGCACGCAACGGGCTGCTTGACTAACTTCAACGTATCGATTTTTTTATTTGTAATTATTATTTCTCAGCACAACCTATCTTGCAACACACTTGCAAGCTTTCCAGACTGTTTCTGATCACGCTATATGTGATAATGCCTGTAACAGTGGTGGTTATTGCTTACAGTTTAATGATTGTATTGTTTTCGTATTGAATTAGGCTTAACGATGTACTTTTCCATCTGTGTATATATCAATAGGTCTCTTGCTCTCCCGGTAATAAATGATATGTCTGTCTGCTTTATCTCCGAATACACCTGTCCATGGTGTTTACGATAACTGTAACACAGAGAACTTACACCATTTTATGTATGATGTCAGCTTTGTAGGCAGCCAGATGTATTTAACGTGTGGCCATTGACGGATAAATATGAAATTTATATTGTAAGTTGAACCTGTGATTGTATTTCATTTTATGTTGTTGCAACACATTGTAGTTTCCCACACTTCTGAAGATATTGGCATCTGACGAGTAAAACTTGTAAAAGAAAAACTATTGGAGATTTGTGGCTGTTCTACAATTTTATTTCTCTTGGTTTCAATTCTCACTAAAAGCGATGCCTGCGGTATATAGATTTACAATAAAATACAGGGAAAACAAGATTTACTCTGAATAAAGGCTCCTCGTTACTCAATGGCTGTTGCTTCATATTATTCTGGAGTTACAGTGTATCTCAAATTTCACAGTTCAACTACTATCAGGGTGGTGCGCTGTTCTACTTATACAGACGAGGCAGCATAGTATGGGAGCCCCCAGTCGAAGGTCGAATCGTCACACGCGAGAGAAGTAGAGTTGCGTATCTTGTGGAAGCTCCGTCCAGTTGATCACGGCGTGAAATCACGTCATGCGGCGCGCCGAGCAACGCCATAGTAGAAACTGCTTCTGCCGCCTCCCTATTCCAATTCCACCTCCACGTGTATAATTAATATCTGTTAATATTACTGTAGCTTAATTTATATCGCCGAACATTACACTGCAACATCATGAAGACGGCATGTAACAAACATTAATTGAAATTACTACATGCTTTGGTATGTTAATGATTAACGTTTCAGAGTAATCGCACAAATTAGGGTGAAGTAATTTCATGTACGTCACGTGTATAAATAAAAATTACACAGCAAATTTGTGATTCGAAAATCACATTTCAATGTAGTTGGTATGTGAGAAGATCGTGTTATACTGTCTCCATTATAATCGAATACTAATATCTGGAGACTGAAAAAAAACAAAGGAAAATATTTATCGCTTGAAGCGCTTTCCTGCGGCGGACTGGAATTGCCGGAAGCCGTTCAATTACTTCGATTGTAAAGGTGGGAACTGTGGTATCGTCAGAAGAACAAGCTGGCAAGGTAAGTTTGGCACATCGCGACGGAACTGCAAGTAAACATAGTCGCTGCCAGAAGCAACGACGAATGAGAGACGAAGGCGTACATACACCCAGAAGAGTTTGCATACTTCAGAGCATCAATATGCTTACTTACTGCCTAGCCAGCAGTGCGAAAATTACACTACTGGCCATTAAAATTGCTACACCACGAAGATGACGTGCTACAGACGCGAAATTTAACCGAAAGGAAGAAGATGCTGTGATATGCAAATGATTAGCTTTCCAGAGCATTCACACAAGGTTGGCACCGGTGACGACACCTACAACGTGCTGACATCAGGAATACTTCCAACCGATTTCTCATACACAAACAGCAGTTGATCGGCGTTGCCTGGTGAAACGTTACTGTGATGCCTCGTGTAAGGAGGAGAAATGCGTACCATCACGGTTCCGACTTTGATAAAGGTCGGATTGTAGCCTATCGCGATTGCGGTTTATCGTATGGCGACATTGCTGCTCGCGTTGGTCGAGATCCAATGACTACTAGCAGAATCTGGAATCGATGGGTTCATGAGGGTAATACGGAACGCCGTGCTGGATCCCAGCGGCCTCGTATCACTAGCAGTCCAGATGACAGGCATCTTATCCGCATGGCTGTAACGGATCGTGCAGCCACGTCTCCATCCCTGAGTCAACAGATGGGGACGTTTGCAAGACAACAACCATCCGCACGAACAATTCGACAACGTTTGCAGCAGCATGGACTATCAGCTCGGAGACCATGGCTGCGGTTACCCTTGACCCTGCATCACAGACACGAACGCCTGTGATGGTTTACTCAACGACAAACCTGGGTCACGAACGGCGAAACGTCATTTTTTCGGATGAATCCAGGTTCTGTTTACTGCATCATGATGGTCGCATCCGTATTTGGCGACATCGCGGTGAACGCTCATTGGACGCGGGTATTCGTCATCGCCATACTGGCGTATCACCCGGCATGATGGCATGGGGTGCTATTGGTTACATGTCTCGGTCACCTCTAGTTCGCATTGACGGCACTTTGAACAGTGGACGTTACATTTCAGATGTTTTACGACCCGTGGGTCTACCCTTCATTCGATCCCTGCGAAATTCTTCATTTCAGGAGGATAATGGACGACCGCATGTTGCAGGTCCTGTACGGGCCTTTCCGGATATATAAAATGTTCGACTGCTGCCCTGTCCAGCACATTCTCCAGATCTCTCACCAACTGAAAACATCTGGTCAATGGTGGCCGAGCAACTGGCTCGTCATAATATGCCAGTCACTACTCTTGATGAACTGTTGCATCATGTTGAAGCTGCAAGGGCAGCTGTACCTGTACACGCCATCCAAGCTCTGTTTGACTCAATGCCCAGGCGTATCAAGGCCGTTATTACGGCCAGAGGTGGTTTTTCTGTGTACTGATTTCTCAGGATTTAAGCACCTAAATTGCGTGAAAATGTAATCACATGTCAGTTCTAGTATAATATATTTGTCCAATGAATACCCGTCTAGCATCTGCATTTCTTCTTGGTGTAGCAATTTTAATGGCCAGTAGTGTATATTAGACATAACTCTGCATAAAAGTTCATTGTCAGTTGTACTCTATGAGAAGAACAAATTCAAATGTGTGTGAATTCGTAAGGGACCAAACTGCTGAGGTCATCGGTCCCAAGAATTACACACTACCTAAACTAACTTACACTAACTTATACTAAGTACAACACACACACACACGCCCGAGGGAGGACTCGAACCTCCGACGCGTGGCGCCGCGCACTCCGCGTGGCAAAGAAGAACAAGTATCTTGTTCTATATACGTTAATATTCTTGTACCCAGTTACTTAATTACTGGGCAAGGTAAGCAAGAGCTCTGGAGTGTCTAGGTCCTGTAGCCAAGGAAACAAATTTTAAATGTTCATAAGGCATTTATTTAACCTACAGACGTGTTGCAGGGAAAGTTGACATGTTACAACAACCACATATGACAACAGATAAAATCAAGTGCCTTTGGTAAAATAAAAAAGAAGATGATAGTAAGTTCACTTTTATTTGCACAAAGTCTGATCTGATAGCACAATAAACCTTATAGGAAAAATGCCCCAACTTCTTGTAACTTATTTTTTAAATATTAATTGAATCACAATTTATACTCACTTAATTAAAAACGAAAAAAATAATTTTACTGAATCGAAACAGTCATGTAACGTGAACATAAAAAATGTTTCCTCCACTTTGATTGTTTGGGGGAAGAGACCAAACAGCGAGGTTATCGGTCTTTCCTCCATTTTATTTTATTTTTTTTCTCAAGGATTAGACGTAGTAAAAAAATGGCTCAAATGGCTCTGAGCACTATGGGACTCAACTGCTGTGGTCATAAGTCCCCTAGAACTTAGAACTACTTAAACCTAACTAACCTAAGGACAGCACACAACACCCAGGCATCACGAGGCAGAGAAAATCCCTGACCCCGCCGGGAATCGAACCCGGGAACCCGGGCGTGGGAAGCGAGAACGCTACCGCACGACCACGAGATGCGGGCTACACGTAGTAAACTAACATCTGACAAAAGTTAGATAGTTATTTTGCATAGTGGAAATTCTGAGAGTGATACATCTTTTCAAGTGAAAATAATTGTAGGTAAATGACTCCCGACACAACGGATACAAATAGATTCTTCCGCCATCACATGAACCGCGAAACATAGAAGAGGAAATAGCAGAGTGGCGCTTATAAACAATAGTGAGAACCCTTCCTGACACCATAACACATCAATTACGATAATAAACGTCCGCCCCCGGGTGCTGAATGGTCAGCGTGACGGATTGTCAGTTCTCTGGGTGTGGGTATTGTGCTGTCCTTATCATCCTCATCGACTGCAGGTCGCCGAAGTGGCGTCAAATTGAATGACCGGCACCCGGCGAACGGCCTGCCCCGCGGGGGGCCCCACCCATACGATTAAATAAATAAATAAACGATAATAAATATACAGGCAAGTACTTCGTGACATAACGAATGCAAACAATGAGTAATAACTTTAATTGAATCATTGCAAGTAGTCCAATTCCGTGAAGTTTAGAGTGAATTTCTTTTAAAGAAAAAAGTGCTTCAACGGACATCAGATGAGGTCCAGAAGAGATAATTGAGAGTACGTAAGCGTAGCTTGAGTCTGGTTCAGATTAAACAATAATTCCAACAGCTCCCAGTGGAGGAGCAGATCAATTAATTGCGATCCGACGTGTGGCTATAATCGGAGCACGGCCAGGAGCATAGTAGATATCAGGGGACACACTGTTCATTGTTTTCAAAAGCAAGTCCTCACCAGTAACAACGACCGGCCTGCAGTTATAGTCCTGACGTTTAACATGGTACTTATGCCAGCAACGAATCAACTGCAAAAACATTATGGGAATGCAGAACGGAAAATAAGATTCCTTCTCAAGACTGCACTTCCATGTAGTGCGCCACTACCTAGCTGTCACTAGTTGTGCATGCGTTTCTGTGTCTATCGTGCTGACTGGCGGGAGACACATTTCTCACGTAGCCTCGGCCGCACCGCCCTCCTGCCGTCGAAAGAAACCTAACGAGGCACACTACCCAAAGATCTTTGGTACGACGAGATCTATCACTTTGATACACCGAGATAGATCCGAGCAGATCACGGCCCATTTCCGTGACAGTAACAAATTCCCATTCCTCTGTACAGTTTTGGTTACAAAATTAAGTTTTTTATCTTGTTAAAGTTGTAAGAAATGTTTTAATATTTTATATGCTATAGTATCAACTCGGCACACTCTGGGAGTAGATCTATGGACCCACCACTGCAGCGACGAGTGTTATTTTGTCCGGAAAAAACAAAGATACTTTGATGTATCGGAAATGCCATTGTACCATCGGCACTTAACTGTCGACACATCACGATATCGCTGCTTTTTCCCGATGTACAGTCACTGTTTTTAACACATCCTCTCAAATGCTGTTCTGGTCTTCATCTGAGGACTTCTTTGATACAGCCATTCGGGCTAGTCTATCTTGTGGAAAGCTCTTCAGAGCTGTGTAACTGCTGCGACCTATACCCATTTGAATTTGCTTGCAGTATTAGAGCCTTGATCTCCCTCTGCAATGCAATGCCTCACATATCCTTGCATTACCGGGACTGCTACGGTCGCAGGTTCGAATCCTGCCTCGGGCATGGATGTGTGTGATGTCCTTAGGTTAGTTAGGTTTAAGTAGTTCTAAGTTCTAGGGGACTGATGACCACAGATGTTCAGTCCCATAGTGCTCAGAGCCATTTGAACCATTTTGAACCTTGCATTACCGAATTAACTATCCCTCTCTCTCTCAGAACGTCTCCTACCAATCTATTTTTCATGAGCCAACTTTTGCTATTAGCTTTGTCTTTCATATCTATATTAATACAGGTTTAATGTAATTAATCAAAATCAAATGTTCAAATGTGTGTGAAATCTTATGGAACTTAACTGCTAAGGTCATCAGTCCTTAAGCTTACACACTAGTTAACCTAAATTATCCTAAGGACAAACACACACACCCATGCCCGAGGGAGGACTCGAACCTCCACCGGGATGATTAATCATTTCTATAAATTTTCTTTATCTTGAAGACGATAAAGATTTTGGCTTTCATGGATATTGTACAATTTTTTTGACGAAACCTGTGCATTAAACAACAAAGACAGGTATATCTTGGAAAAAATGTAAATAATAAACGTGTCCTCCTTCGTGTGAACTATGTAAGAGCAATACCTTTCAGATATATCAAAAAAATCCTATATGTCAAAAATTCAATATTTGTCGTACTATTACCGTCAGTATCAATAAAATTCCCAGGAGTTGTGGAAAAGTCGGCATATCGATACCTCAGGACACTCTGCCATTTTTACTCGCTTGTGTCATTATTGCTCTCTTGTGTAAGGTTCCAGATCCTGCAACCTGCTACGAATAAGCTAAACATACACCAACCGTAACTATCAGAATCGTTACTGATGGAAACAATAGCTGTGACACCTGCCAAATGTTCAAAAATTTATGCGAAACGACGAGGCTCCAACATCAGTCACGCATCCCTGCGAAATACTCCGAAGGCACAATTATTATCACTGCCATCCACATGAAAGACAACATTACGTGACATTTTATAACAGATCAGGAAACGACGACGACAACCCAACTCTTCAAACAAGGAAACATCGCCAGATTGACCTCATATATTAAGGAGAAAAACTAGCACACTTCCAAGATATGTCCCAGCATTCCGCGTGGAAATTTGAACCGTATTTATGACAGCACACAGCTATGACCTACTGAAAGCACAGCTTGCAAACATTCGCGCGCACTTGTACTTTGTCTCTCGTTCCGCCTTTCTGCGGCTGGCATAATACCCGAGCGCGAAGTACACGCAAGATGCAAATCCTCACGTACTGGCCATGCGCTATGGTTGAGAGCCCCTCTCGACATCTGTCTGTCGCCTCCCAGTGGGACTGCGGTGGACATCAGCAACTGTGATGTGTCGATATCGATGTCAATATTGGGTCACGAGTTGCCGTTAAGCCGGGGTACAAAAATAATCTACTATCACTCTGTCTGTAACGCTTCTACTGACAAACAACGCCAACTGCGTCGTCACGTATGAATCAAGAGACATTTAGAATAAAATTATTCTTTATGTAAGATCCACAACAAACTCTGCTCGCAAACATTTCTTTATTCAATTACCAGTTTCAGTCGCAATGATCAGTTTCAGACTGATCTAAAGCAGAAAATGTGCAGCTTTGTAAAACAGTACGTAATTATACACTGAAGTGCCAAGAAACTGGTATAGGCACGTGTCTTCAAATACAGAGATATGTAAACAGGCAGAATACGGTACTGCGGTCGGCAACACCTATGTAAGAAAACAAGTTGTTAGATCGGTTACTGCTGCTACAATGGCAGTTTAGTGAGAGTTAAGTGAGTTTGAACGTGGTGTTATAGTCGGCGCACGAGCGTTGGGACAGAGCGTCTCCTACGTAGCGATGGCGTGGGGATTTTCCCGTACGATCATTTCACGACTTCACCGTGAATATCAGGAATCCGGTAAAATATCAAATCTCCGACATCGCTGCGGCCGGAAAAAGATCCTGCAAGAATGGGACCAACGATAACTAAAGAGAATTGTTCAACGTCACAGAAGTGCAACCCCTCCCCATATTGTTGCAGATTTCAATGCTGGGCCATCAACAAGTGTCAGCGTGCGAACCTTTCAACGAAACATCATCGATATTGGTTTTCGAAGCCGAAGGCCAACTCGTGTACCTTGATGACTGCACGACACAAAGTTTTACGCCTCGTCTGGGCCCGTCAACATCGACGTTTGACTGTTGATGACTGGAAACATGTTGCCTGATATGAGTCTCGTTTCGAATTGTATCCAGCGGATGGACATGTACAGGTATGGAGGCAACGTCATGAATCCATGGACCATGCATGCCAACAGTGGACTGTTCAACGTGGTGGAGGCTCTTAATGTTATGAGGCGTGTGCAGAAGGCGTCATATCGGAGCACAGATACGTCTAGGTGCGACCCTGACAGGTGATACGTACGTAAGCATCTACATCTGCATCTACATCTATACTCCGCAAGCCACCCAACAGTGTGTGGCGGAGGGCACTTTACGTGCCACTGTCATTACGTCCCTTTCCTGTTCGAGTCGCGTATGGTTCGCGGGAAGAACGACTGCCGGAAAGCCTTCGTGCGCTCTCGAATCTCTCTAATTTTACATTCATGATCTTCCCGGGAGGTATAAGTAGGGGGAAGCAATATATTCGATAACTTATCCAGAAACGCACCCTCTCAAAACCTGGACAGCAAGCTACACCGCGATGCAGAGCACCTTCCTTATAGAGTCTGCCACTTGAGTTTGCTAATCATCTCCGTAACGTTATCACGCTTACCAAATAACCCTCTTCTTTAGATCTTCTCTATCTCCTCCGTCAACCGGGCCTGATACGGATCCCACACTGATGAGAAATACTCAAGTATAGGTCGAAGAAGTGTTTTGTAAGCCACCTCCTTTGTTGAGGAACT
Organism: Schistocerca cancellata; assembly: GCF_023864275.1. NCBI lineage: Eukaryota > Metazoa > Arthropoda > Insecta > Orthoptera > Acrididae > Schistocerca > Schistocerca cancellata. The sequence continues at coordinate 718,263,646 of NC_064630.1, forward strand.
ACATTTTCTAAGGACTCTCCCAATGAATCTCAATCTGGTACCCGCCTTAACAACAATTAATTTTATATGATCATTCCACTTCAAATCGTTCCGCAGCCATACTCCCAGATATTTCACAGAAGTAACTGTACCAGTGTTTGTTCCGCTATCATATAATCATACAATAAAGTATCCTTGTTTCTATGTATTCGCAATACATTACATTTGTCTATGTTAAGGGTCAGTTGCCACTCCCTGCACCAAGTGCCTATCCGCTGCAGATCTTCCTGCATTTCGCTGCAATTTTCTAATCCTGCAACTTCTCTGTATACTACAGCATCATCCGCGAAAAGACGCATGGAACTTCCGACACTATCTACTAGGTCATTTATATATATTGTGAAAAGCAATGGTCCCATAACACTCCCTTGTGGCACGCCAGAGGTTACCTTAACGTCTTTATACGTCTCTCCATTGAGAACAACATGCTGTGTTCTGTTTGCTAAAAACTCTACAATCCAGCCACACAGCTGGTCTGATATTCCGTAGGCTCTTACTTTGTTTATCAGGCGACAGTGCGGAACTGTATCGAATGCCTTCCGGAAGTCAAGAAAAATAGCATCTACCTGGGAGCCAGTATCTAATATTTTCTGGGTCTCATGAACAAATAAAGCGAGTTGGGTCTCACAGGACCGCTGTTTCCGGAATCCATGTTGATTCCTACATAGTAGATTCTGGGTTTCCAGAAACGACATGATACGCGAGCAAAAAACATCTTCTAAAATTCGACAACAGATCGACGCCAGAGATATAGGTCGATAGTTCTGCGCTTCTGCTCGACGACCCTTCTTGAAGACTGGGACTACTTGTGCTCTTTTCCAATCATTTGGAACCTTACGTTCCTCTAGAGACTTGCGGTACACGGCTGTTAGAAGGGGGGCAAGCTCTCTCGCGTACTCTGCTCTGTGTAGAATCGAATGGGTATCCCGTCAGATCCAGTGGACTTTCCTCTGTTGAGTGATTCCAGTTGCTTTTCTATTCCTTGGACACTTATTTCGATGTCAGCCATTTTTTCGTTTGTGCGAGGATTTAGAGAAAGAACTGCAGTGCGGTCTTCCTCTGCGAAACAGCTTTGGAAAAAGGTGTTTAGTATTTCAGTTTTACGCGTGTCATCCTCTGTTTCAATGCCATCATCATCTCGGAGTGTCTGGATATGCTGTTTCGTGCCACTTACTGATTTAACGTAAGACCAGAACTTCCTAGGATTTTCTGTCAAGTCGTTACATGGAATTTTACTTTCGAATTCACTGAACGCTTCACGCATAACCTTCCTTACGCTACCTTTGACATCGTTTAGCTTCTATTTGTCTGAGAGGTTTTGGCTGCGTTTAAACTTGCAGTGAAGATCTCTTTGCTTTCGCAGTAGTTTCCTAACTTTGTTGTTGAACCACGGTGGGTTTTTCCCGTCCCTCACAGTTTTACTCGGCACGTACCTGTCTAAAACGCATTTATGATTGCCTTGAACTTTTTCCATAAACACTCAACATTGTCAGTGTCGGAACAGAAATGTTCGTTTTAATCTGTTAGGTTGTCTGAAACCTTCCTCCTATTACTCTTGCTAAACAGATAAACCTTCATCCCTTTTTTTATATTCCTATTTACTTCCATATTCAGGGATGCTGCAACGGCCTTATGATCACTGATTCCCTGTTCTGCGCTTACAGAGTCGAAAAGTTCGGGTCTGTTTGTTATCAGTAGGCCCAAGATGTTATCTTCACGAGTCGGTTCTCTGTTTAATTGCTCGAGGTAATTTTCGGACAGTGCACTCAGTATAAGGTCACTCGATGCTCTGTACCACCCGTCCTAAACATCCGAGTGTCCCTCAACATCCTGTCTGATCATCTGCATCAATTCCTGTCCATTGTGTATTCCGACTTGGGCAATTCCAGCAGGACAACGCTACACCCTACACGTCCATAATTGCTACAGAGTGGCGGCATTAACACCCTTATGAGTTTAAACACTTCCGCAGGTCACCAAACTCCCAAGACATGAGCATTATTGAGCATATCTGGGATGTCTTCTAACGTGCTGTTCAGAAGAGATCTCCACCCCTCGTAATCTTACGGATTTATGAACAGCCCTGAGGGATCCATGGTGTCAGTTCCCTCCAGTACTATTTCAGACATTAGTCGAGTCCATGCTACGTTGTGTTGCGGCACTTCTGCGTGCTCGCGGGTGCCCTACGCGATATTAGGCAGTTTCTATGCCTTTTCATTGTAGATTATCATCATCACAAGTAGTATCGCGACTCCCACAGTTTGCGAGGCGAAAACCATACTTGCATTCATGAAATTACCAGAGTAAGCAAATAGAGTGCTTTCTAAGACAAAATAAATGAATAAAATATAAAACGAGGACCATGAAGGAATTAGCCAAAAGAGATGGAAGGGTTTCACTGTCTGAGCAAGTCAGCAACGCGTTGGTCTACTTCTAGCATTATGGAAGTAATTATTAGGCTCGGCATTGATTCAGAGTGTTGGTGGTTGTCTTTCTGAGGGATGTCGTACCAATATCCGTCCAATTGGCGCGTTAGATTGTCAAAATCCCAAGCTGGTAGGAGTGCCCTGCCCACAATGCTCCAAACGTTCTTAATGGATGAGAAATCCGGCGACCTTGTTGGCCAAGGTAGTGTTTCGCAAGAACGAAGACAAGCAGCGGAAACTGTCGTCTTGTAAGGGTTGGCATTACCTCGCTGAAATGATAGCGCAGGATGGCTTACCATGAAGGGCCAAAAACGAGGCGTAGAATATCTGGACGTACCACCGTGCTGTAAGGGTGGCACGGATTGCAATTAAAGGGCTCTGCTATGAAAAAAAATGGCACCGCAGACCATCAGTCCCGGCTGTCGGGCCATATGGCGGACGAAAGTCATTTTGGTACCAACCGCAGTCTGGGGCGTCTATAGACACGTCTTCAGCCGTGAATATCATTGAATGGATTAGAACTGTCTTCAATGATTAGCCCCGATGACCAGCCAGGATGTGTCTGGAGACAACCCAGTGAGCGACAGGATATCAATATGATTATTGTCCGCCATACGGTCTGACAACCAGGAGTGATAGTCTGGGGTGCTATTTACTCTTATAGACAGCGGTACGTCGACGATATTCTACGCCCCATTCTATTGCCCCTCATAACAAGCCATCCCGGGTTTACTTTTCAGTAATATAATTTCCCCCTGCCAATGGATAGATGTTCTAACGCTTGTCTTCGTGCTTGCTAGACCATACCTTGACCAGCAAGGTCGCTGATCTCTCCCCACTTGAGAACGTTTGGAGCATTATAGGCACAGCCCTCCAACCATCTCGAGATTTTGACGATCTAACGCGCGATTTAGATAGAATTGGCATGATATCCGCCAGTAGGACATCCAACAACTCTGTTTAACAATGCCAATTCGACTAACTGCTTGCATATGGGCTGGAGATGGACCAACGCGTCATTGACATGCTCTTTTTCTGAAGTACCTTCTCTTGAATGAATCATCCAATTTTTCTGAAACTGCAATCATTCGTTTGTCAATACATGTACCGGGTGATCAAAAAGTCAGTATAAATTTGAAAACTGAATAAATCACGGAATAATGTAGATAGAGAGGTACAAATTGAAAATGGCTCTGAGCACTATGGGACTCAACTGCTTAGGTCGTTAGTCCCCTAGAACTTAGAACTAGTTAAACCTAACTAACCTAAGGACATCACAAACATCCATGCCCGAGGCAGGATTCGAACCTGCGACCGCAGCGGTCTTGCGGTTCCAGACTGCAGCGCCTTTAACCGCACGGCCACTTCGGCCGGCCGGCGTACAAATTGACGCACGTGCTTGGAATGACATGGGATTTTATTACAACCAAAAACATACAAAAGTTCAAAAAATGTCCGGCAGATGGCGCTTCATCTGATCAGAATAGCAATAATTAGCGTAACAAAGTAAGACAAAGCAAACATGATGTTCTTTACAGGAAATGCTCAAATGTCCACCATCATTCCTCAAAAATAGCTGTAGTCGAGGAATAATGTTGTGAACAGCACTGTAAAGCATGTTCGGAGTTATGGTGAGGCACTGGCGTCGTACGTTTTCTTTCAGCATCCCTAGAGATGTCGGTCGATCACGATACACTTGCGACTTCAGGTAACCCCAAAGCCAATAATCGCACGGACTGAGGTCTGGGGACTTGGGAGGCCAAGCATGACGAAAGTGGCGGCTGAGCACACGATCATCACTAAACGATACGCGCAAGAGATCTTTCACGCGTCTAGCAATATGGGGTGCAGCGCCATCCTGCACAAACATCGTACGTTCCAGCAGGTGTTTATCAGCCAGGTTGGGGATAATGCGATTCTGTAACATATCGGCGTACGTCTCACCCGTCACGGTTGCAGTTACAAAACCAGAATTACGCACTTCCTCGAAGAAAAACGGCCCGATAACGGTAGATGTAGTAAATCCAACCTTTACCGTGACTTTCTCGTCGTGCAATGGAGTTTCCACGACAGTTCTAGGATTTTCGGTAGCCTTCCTATGGTGATAGGATCGTAACGCTGAACTAGCACATTCCCCATTCTGATAATACAGCTTCACTAAAAGCGCTGTTTCAGGTAACGTCAACATGCTGCGACTGCTGGCGCATCTGATTCTCTCTCTCATTACAGCTCCTTTTATACACGATTGTCATGCACAGTCACTGATGTTTTGCTGCCTAGCGCCATCTGTCGGACATTTTGTGAACTTTTTTTTTTGTTCTAATAAAACCCCACCTCATTCCAAGAATGTGTGTCAATTTTTACCTCTCTATCTACATTACTCCGTGGTTTATTAAGGTGTCAAATTTATACTGACTTTTTGATCACCCGGTACATTACATCAACCGATTTCCATCTCAGTCGAATAATTCCGTCATGGTGCGACTTTCTTTTTCGGATTAGAGTGTATAGCCACAAATGGCATCCCACGTAGCGTAAAAACATGATAAAATGCAAACACTCACGACCCATAATTATGGGACATCGTTAACACACCGAACAAGCAACTGAGGGGTCGTGGCCGTTACGTGCCGCTGACCGAAAGCAGTTTGCATTGGCGTGAAACAAAGTCAGGGATGTGATCTTAAACGTAATTAAAGAGAGAAGAAAGGTTCAAATGGTACTAAGCACTATAGGACTTAACAGCTGACGTCTCAGTCCCCTAGACTCAGAACTACTTAAACCTAACTAACCTAACGACATCACACACATCCATGCCCGAGGCCGGATTCGAAACTGCGACCGTAGCAGCAGCTTGGTTCCGAACTGCCGCGCCTAGAACCGCTCGGGTACAACGGCCGGAAATGAAAGAGAAATGCCTGCGTTAGTTGCATGAGGGCATCGCAATAATTAATTGGCGACAACTATAAATTTGCGCCTGACGGGAAGTGAAATCCAGATTTCCCACTTTACATAACCGGCCGCCTTAACTACTGCACCTATCTGAGCACGTTTTCCCTCCAACGCAAATACCTAACTTGCAGCACACTCCTGCCGTAGCGCTCCTTGTTCATTTCTCTCATTGTTCGCAGTAACTCGCATGTCAGACCTAGAGTACACCGACACTGAAGATATCATGAAATGCCTTCTAGACTTAGATATTAGTGTTACATGTGTGGTGTCTGTTCTTCCAGACATACAGTTAGTGAAAGCACTAGAGTTCCAAAATGGGTGCACAATGGAAAATAATTAATGGCTCTGAGCACTGTGGGACTTAACATCTGAGGTCATCAGTGCCCCAGAACTTAGAACTACTTAAACCTAACTAACCTAAGGACGTCACACACATCCATGCCTGAGGCAGGATTCGAACCTGCGACCGTAGCGGTCACGCGGTTCCAGACTGAAGCGCCTAGAACCCGCCCGGCCACCCCGGCCGGCTACAATGGAAAATAGCCTGTCTGGCACACTAGTTGACGTTTTTGTTATAATGACGACGAACGAACCGTCCCAATGTGAATGACTGGTGGCCAATGCTAAATAGAAACATACAAATCTCTTCTTTGCATATACAGCAGGTTTGTCAGTGAAGTAGATAAGGAGCTGGATGCATGGTCTGCGTCTACAACGACTAAAGTAATTAGAAGTCGTTGGCAAAAATTAATATATTGTACTTAAGTGGTGGTACAAAGCCTTCATAGTCAGGAGGAATATAATTACAAACAGAGAGCTATAGAGGCATCACATAGGCCATACATTCAATAAGCGCCTTGTTAGAGGTTGCTTCTTATCAGGTGAAGGCTATACTACTTTCCTACTTGACGTCCCGAGCAACAGTGGCCGACCACACGCTAGAGACTTGTTGCAAGCCGCGGAGCGGCGCTAGTCTCGACTCGCGGGTCCAGCGATACTAGTAAAGACCACGGTCGATAACTGCAACCCCTAACAAGTTTGGTATGGAATGTTGATACCACAGTTTTTATTAATGAACTGAAAACAAAAATTTTTAATGAATTCCCAGACTCTAAAGATCAAGTCATCTACTACGGACATTACGTAAACGACATCTTGGTATTGTTAAAAGCAAGCGCTAACGAAATCGACTTTTCGCGTAACAGTTTTGTTCTATGCGTCCCAAAGTTAACTTTGGAAGTTCGCCACTAAGTGTTTCTGTATGACATGTAGCCCAAAGATAGCTTCCATTCGTTTACAAATTACCAAAACTATGTACCCAAAGACTGTTATCTAACATAAACTACTATGCTAACCACCGACTAAACAGAACCTAACTTGAACAGAACTGGGACTGGTCTGAACATAAACTGTCTTTGTGTTGAATGTGCAACTGAAGTAAAACAGTTATCTGGCCCTAATCAAAATTTTCACTTACCTTGCGTCTTGACGATACTGTTGCAGATTTCACGAAAACACAACAGCATACAGCAAAAATACAGCGGCTAAGCTAGATTTCTGTTTTTAAAGAAAATTTGCAAAAAATATTCAAACTGTTGCATATCATATAGTGCAATGTGGTAATGCGTATCGATAAACCTCCTTTAAATAGTGGGATGCGAAGAGCAATGAAATTATTTTCCAAGACAACAATTTTAGAATGAAGTATGTATTCGAAAAGACAGAATAAAACTTTGCGTGATCTTCAGATCTAACATTGGATTTAACAGTGCTATGCATAACGAAGTCAACAATGATTTTAAAGGGGTACAATGTTAACAGGCGATTTCTATAAAAACCAGACAGCTTAATCAGTTGATACTTTAATGCATGACTCAGGGAAGTGGGGTGGTCTTTCTCTCAGCTCTGAGCAAGTGAACAAAGCTAATTAGCTGACAATAATCATTCCGACAAACTAGCTGCTCAGTGGTTCAGTCTTAGTTCAAACTTCTCCTCTTCAAACATATTAACATTATTCAAAATCATATTCTTTTCGCCTTTCAATATATACATCTTATTAATTCTTGCTGTCCTTTATAATAGATCTTTCTTCATCTAACAGATACAATAACAAGTTAACACAGCACTACTGGATGCTTTGAGATACTTAAGTGAGTGCCTGTGCACATTACAAATAAATTAAATTGTCTTACCTCTAAAGCAGTAACGGTGGAACGTGATTTATTCTGGTTTCTCATGACAAAAATTAAAAAAAAAGGTATGCTACCTACAGCTCAGCGATGTGCAATGCTGGCTGTAATACTACGAAATGCACATGAAATTCTTTTGGCTGATAAATGAAAACATTTAAGAAAAATCCAGCGTCTTTGAAAAACCTATGACCTGGACAGGGAGGTGGTAGTGATTGTGATAAATTAATAACACTGATTTTCTTGTGAATCACATTCCAAGGTAAGTTTCGGTTTTCAAAAACATCTGACAAATGAAATTACATTACTCGGAAAATTACATCGTATTTACCAATTGATCCACAAACAGTGAGACTTATACAGCAAGTATTGTCTAACCTCACTGAAAAGGCATAAATACAAATCATCAGATTACATATATCTGTGTTAACAATTCTTAGAAACATAACAAAATGGGAAATATCTGACGAACCTTTTCATCAAATCAGTTTACGTACATTCTGGGGTTACTCAACAATTACAAAATATCAGCCAACTCGTTTACACTAAGGCGCTGGCAAAACAAAAGTCATAAATATTTAACATCTTTACTTTACTTGGGAGAAGTTTTTTGCTTACATGTTCTCGTAATTCCTACATTACTCTAACACTTAATGGCATCCCAGAGCACATCACGAAAACTGCCTACTCCATCCTCTTTCGATCACCTACTACTGCGGTCGCGCACAGCCAGCGATCCGCTTTATCAAGCCTATCAGAGGCATACATTGATCGTAATATAATAATTTCATTTTAATTTAGATTAATATTATTATCATATTTTGGTTCTACATATAAGTGTGTCCCAGTAGACTCCTTTCAACCTACCACAATTCAACTAAGAATGCATCAGATTACGTAGAGGCAAAGACTATGCCACAAAAAGACCAAAGATTGTTTAACAGTAACACAATTTGCTCTCTCACTCTGACGTGTATATCGATAACTTACAAAAATCAAAATGACATGCCCGCCTTACAACTTTGTCAACGAGAGAGAGAAAAATAATTCAATTAACTGTCTGGACTTAACTGTCACTAAGACTAACGATAGGCGTACGTTCTGCATTCAGAGAAAACCTGCGTGCATAGATAACCTTATTCACGCCAAATCCTGTCAGCTAATGCGGTGCAAAAGAGACTTCTTTACTTCCTCCATTTACAGACTTATTCACCTGCCATTAGACGATGAAGAAACATGTAAGGAGCTAAACATATTAATCCAAATATCCGTGGCAAACGGGTACACAGAGAGCTTTGCCATGCGATAATACAACAAATAAAAAGGAAAGAACAGTACAAACACTGAGGAGCAAAGAAACAGCAAATACTAACAGGAATTTTGTCCGCATAGCATATTACGGAAACATTTTTCAGCTGCTAGGGAAGCAATTAATGAACTCAACCGTCAGATTTTCAAATAAATAACACTCCGAAACTGCGGCTTAGAACCAGGCAGATGTTAAAGGTAATACATTTTTAAACTGAGGCGTCCATAAAATACACTGCAATGGTTGTGAGAAGTATTCTGTTGAACATTTTTAATACTCAAGAGACGATAATTAGGTTTAGGGAACACCCACATCCACAAAAAACAACTGCATTTGCACATCACCGACTGCAGATAAGCATAATGTGACCAACATGCAAGTCGTAAGCAGTGCGGCGAAGGGTCGTCTACTGAACCTTTTGGAAGCAGTAAACATGTACGGGAATAGGAAAGGTCACCCTACTGAACTTCTAAATGAACAGAACGGATTTACACCCAATGCCTATATTTCATTGTATGACAGGTTGCCATAGGTCTTGTCTATCGTGATGTCTATATCCGCCAATTTGATTTCTGCACTGGCGCTCGACCGCCCCCAGTTTTTTGTCTCCGATTCTACGAGCCCGCAGTTTTCTTCGTATTTCGGTATGCTGCTTTCAGTTCGGTTTATTGTGGACGGTCGCGGACGAACACTAGCGCCTAGCTTTTATAATATCAAATCACATGTAACTTTCAACCTTTCTGTAAGATCTAGTCCTTTTATTAATTACGTCTTGTGATTCTGTCCATATGTTTTCTGGCTTGGCCCCGCACCATCCCCGGTTCATAGGGTCAGTTTTTGGCAAGCCTGTGCTGCCTGTGATTTTTTTTTCATGTTTTCACATGCTGCTGTCAGTTAAATTTAGTGTGTGCTGTATACGTCCCAGACACCTATTGTAGCTAGCTATTGTAATTTGGACTAATATATTACCGTGGGGCTAGTTGTTTCATTAATTAAATTTTAACGTATCCTATTTTGTTTTGTGCAGAATGTTTAAGTCATATTTGCGGCTTCGTACCACGCCGTTGTAAACAGCTTTCGGTCAGCAACACCTCGCAGCGCGGCCAGGCTCCATCAGCTGTTTAGACTGCCGCTGTAAGCACAGTGTGCTAAAGGCGACTCGACATTACGAGTCATGAGTGTCTTCCAGTTTATCGTGTTTTCACTGTATGTGACTGTGGTGTCACCGCCAGACACCACACTTGCTAGGTGGTAGCCTTTAAATCGGCCGCGGTCCGTTAGTATACGTCGGACCCGCGTGTCGCCACTATCAGTGATTGCAGACCGAGCGCCGCCACACGGCAGGTCTAGAGAGACTTTCTAGCACTCGCCCCAGTTGTACAGCTGACTTTGCTAGCGATGGTTCACTGACAAATTACGCTCTCATTTGCCGAGACGATAGTTAGCATAGCCTTCAGGTACGTCATTTGCTACGACCTAGCAAGGCGCCATTACCAGTTACTATTGATGCTGTAAAACATGTACCGTCAAGAGCGATGTTCACCAATAATGGATTAAAGTTAAGTATTCCAGCAGCTACTTACTTTTTTTACTAGTCTCAATTCCTTTAACTGTTCCAGACCTCACGCCAGCCTGCGTGAGCTAAAACGCGTGCCTTTCGGCTTCCTGTCGTAGTGGGTTGGCTGTCTTGCCAATCCACAACAGTGACCATGCAAATTATGGCTACATATTTTTTGCTTACTCCGTTAACTTCATGAAGACAGGTATGTTTGTTAGCTTCCCAGACTATATGAGGCATGATACTATTTGTAATGTTTATAGCCTATTATTACGTACTTCTTCATAAACACGCATATTCTCTTTGTAGGATCAATATGAAGCTGGTCACTTATACTGGATCCGGTAATTGAATGAACAGACGATCAGACACTGTTGTGGTTCTTATATAATTTCATAATGTTGGGTAGCTGTCACCTCTATAGTGATCATGTCTCCCCTCATCAAATCCATTCTTGGCTAAATTCTAGTTTCAAATGGCATAGATGGAACAAGCGTACCATATGGAACTTTAGCTAAGAGTCCTGTTGTCTCAGCTATATTCCATGTTTTCCATGCTAAAATATTAGCATCTGGAAAGGCTTCAAATCCACCATAATCACAGTGATTGCCCCACACTACAGCAAGAGTCCTGTTGTCTCAGCTATATTCCATGTTTTCCATGCTAAAATATTAGCATCTGGAAAGGCTTCAAATCCACCATAATCACAGTGATTGCCCCACACTACAGCAAGTGTAAGCCATGTACTACCTCCAAACAGAGCTTGTACATCACATGTGAAGTTCAGGCGGAGGCCTCGAAACACATTTGGACCTCCAATAAGTTGTTGTTTATTGAACTGTCCAGCCAAGTCAATATCAATTGCCTTCAATGCACGATACACAGGAACGCTGTGTCGCAAGCGACGTCGCCATGCACGTCGCCGAGGCATTGCTGTGGCACGTTAATACAAGTATAGCTGAGGCGGAGGCCTCGAAACACATTTGGACCTCCAGCGTAGCGTTTTCATGCGGTCCCTTGCAATGCACCAATTCTTTTACTAAACATTCACTAATTAGTTACATGATTGCATGGAAACAACGGCAATACGCTTGACAAAATACGGAAAAATAACTGAGATGTAACAATAAATGAGAATTATCTTAATTATTTAAACAGTTGCTGTATCACTTAAGACGATTATGTCGACTATAGGAAGAAATATCTATACCATAGAAAATATTTCTTTAAAGGATCGTTTATCCACATCTTTCATTCGAATGTTGTGGGGAATGGTTGTATCTGGCACGAATACCGTCTTCTGGTGAATTTTAATGACCGTCATCGTAACATAGCTTCTTAAATTAAATCATTATTAATTAAAGTACAGTGAATGCCCGTATTGCTGTGAATTTACACCCGCATCGATTGTACTTGCACAATCCCGATGCTATGCTATGTTAAAAAATCACCCCATATCAGCATATGGGTCCACTTAATGAATGAGTGTCCTACAAAACTACTTTGTAATTATGAATTGCATGTGATCCTGACTGTCAAAAAATGAAATACGTTTGTTGGATTACTCACAGATGTCGACAACAGTAAATGTATTTCGTGTGTGTTATCACACAAACCAGGAAACCTGAATGTACATAAAGGCAACGTTAGATGTATGTGTCGTCAGCAAATAAAATTTATAAGAAATATTAAATATATTTAGGTTATAAACCAAAGATATTCAAGTCGGCGTGAGTCAGTGAATTATCAATCCTGTACATAAAATCGATCTATTACGCATGAAACTCTGCATATAACTGTAGCTGAATCACACGTTCATACAGAAGTCTAGTGGGCCTCTATTGAAGTATCCTTGTCTATCTTCGCAGCGCTAAGAAACAGCCCACAGGACATTGATCCGCCATTTCGCCAATGAATTATTTGCTAACAAACAGCCATTATGTTAAACCTCTTCTGTCCTCGTACTCCATACTGATTTCAAATGGTTCATATGGTTCTGAGCACTATGGGACTTAATATCTGAGGTCATCAGTCCCCTAGAACTTAGAAATACTTAAACCTAACTAACCCAAGGACATCACACACACCCATGCCCGAGGCAGGATTCGAACCTGAGACCGTATTAGTCGCGGGATTCCGGAATGAAGCGCCTAGAAGCGCTCGACCACCGCGACCGATAAAATATTCTCCCCTAAGCGTTAAAGTCTTGCTCATTTTAACCACTACCAGATCGACAAAGTTATTGCTCACATGGGCTTAGTTCTCGAGGCCTTAAGCTTTCTCGAGTGCTAGCTAACGCTGGCTATCTGATCTCTGCTTCCAGTTCCCAGTAGTGACAACAACTGTCGTTTCCCTCTGGTACACAGGAGCTGGAAAGCCATGCTGGCAGTCACTGTCTGGTGAGATGTACACGATCTGATTTAAATCATTCAGCCACCTAAAGATAGACCTTAATATGAGTTGTGTCCCCCCTTCGCCTTTAGACGACGAGAACTCTGCTGGGGACACTTTCAGTTAGGTGTCTGAATGTCTGTGGAGGAATGGCAGCCCATTCTTCCTTAATGGCCAAAAGAAGAGAAGGTATTGAAGTTGATGATGTAATTCATCCAGAAGGTGTTCCATTGGGATCAGGTGTGGACTCTCAACAGGCTTCTCCTCTTAAAGAAAGTCATTGTCCAAAAAACACAGCCTGATAGAACAATATGGTTTCATAAGGGAAAAGGGAACACGACATGACATTGGACTTCTGAGAACCATCGGCGAAAGATACATAGAAAAGGGCAAAGAAGTGTATGCTGTCTTCATAGGCCTCGAAAAGCCTCTGATAGAGTGCAGTGGGATAGGCTGTTAGATATCTTGAAAAAGAAGGGAGTAAAGTGGAAGGAGAGAAGATTGATCGCAAATCTGTACCTGAATGAGAAATCTCCGGTACGAATAAGTAATGGGATCTCTGAAGACAGTAAGATTGGGAGAGGCGTTAGACAGACCTGTTGTTTCTCGCCGATCCTGTTTAACATCTGTCTGGAGGAAGTACTGGAAAGATGTTTGGATGGGACAAGAGGCGTCAGGATAGGTGAGTGGAAAATTGAATGTATAAGATTTGCAGGTGACGTGGCGATCCTCGGGGAAAATCGAGAGACGTTGACTCAAATGCTAAATGACCTGAAAGAAGCCTGTGCAGCATATGGTACGAAAATTAATAAAAAGAAAACAAAAAGCATGTCATAGGCCTAAAGAAAAGAAAAATGAAAATTAAGTTGGGGTCAGAAATCATAGAACAGGGAAGAGCAGTCAAGTATTTGAGAAGTTGGATTAAAGGATACATGGATTGCCAACAAGATGTCAAATTGAGAATGGCTTTGGCGAAAGAGACATTTTAAAAGCAGAGAAGACTCGTAACTACACTCGTGCTCATAAATTAAGGATAATTGCAGAATGTGGTGCCACACAACGTGCACTACGCAAAACTGGCGCTAATAGCATAGGCACATAGGAAACACACACGACACAGACCTGTAAGTCCACGGTATTGGTGATAAGTTGAGAAAACCGTCCCGAAACACATGTTCTACAAAATCCACTGTTTCTTGCGCATCTACCGCGACATCAATATGGGATATGATCACCAGGCATACGTACACAGGCCGCACAACTGATAGGTATACTATGGATCAGCTGCTGAGGTATAGCCTCCCATTCTTGAATCAGTGCCTCTTGGAGCCCCTAAAGTGTCCTAGGGGTTTGAAGACGTGCAGCGATACGTCGACCGAGAGCATCCGAGACGTGCTCGTTGGGGTTTAGGACTGGAGAACAGGCAGGCCACTCCATTCGCTTGATATCTTCTGTTTCAAGGTACTCCTCCACGATGGCAGCTCGGTGGGGCCGTGCGTTATCATCCATCAAGATGAAGGTGGGACCCACTGCAATCCTGAAAAGGTTGGTGCAAAATGACGTCCCGATACGCCTGACCCGTTACAGTTCCTCTGTCAAAGACATGCAGGGGTGTACGTGCACCAATCGTAATCCCACCCCACATCATCAAACCACGACCTCCATACAGGTCCCTTTCAAGCACATTAAGGCGCTGGTATCTGGTTCCTGGTTCACGCTAGATGAAAACCCAACGAGAATCACTGTGACCTATACCTGGACTCGTCTGTGAACATAACCTGGGACCGCTGTTCCAATGCCCATGTACTGTGTTCTTGACACCAGGCTTTACGGGCTCTCCTCTGACCAGGGTTCAGTGGAATGCACCTTGCAGGTCTCCGGGCGAATAAACCATGTCTGTTCAGTCGTCTGTAGACTGTGTGTCTGGAGACAACTGTTCCAGTGGCTGCGTGTAAGGTCCCGAGCGAGGCTACCTGCAGTACTCCGTGGCCGTCTGCGGGCACTGATAGTAAGGTATTGGTCTTATTACGGTGTTGTACACTGTGGACGTTCCGTACTGTAGCGCCTGGACACGATTCCTGTCTGCTGGACTCGTTGTAATAACCTTGAGATTACACTTTGTGGCACACGGAGGGCCCGTGCTAAGACCTGCTGTGTTTGGCCAGCCTCCAGTCGCTCTTGTATACTACCCCTCATAATGTCATCAATATGTGTTCTTTGAGACATTTTCAACACACAGTCACCATTAGCACGTCTGAAAACGTCTGCACACTTACTCGCTGCACCGTACTCATGCACGAACACACCTCTGCGTATGTGGACTGCTGCCAGCGCCAACGTGCGACGACCGCAGGTCAAATGCACCGCATGGTCATACCCCGAGGTGGTTTAAATCGGCAAACCGCCCACCAGAGCGTTGTTTCACCATGTATCAGCAATATCATTAATTTATGAGCATGAGTGTAATTGTTTAAACAAGGAATTGAGGAAGCGACTGGTTAAATACTTAATATGGAGCGTGGTCTTGTATGGAGCAGAAACGTGGACTTTGAGAAAGTAGGATGAGAAGAGAATTGAAGCTTGGGAAATGTGGATATGGCGTAGAATGGAGAAGATCAGCTAAGCTGTTACAGTCAGGAATGAAGAAGTACTGAGGAGAGTAGGAGAGGAACGCAGGATGCTGGTGACGGTGAAGAACAGGAAACTAAGCTGGATAGGCCACGTCTAAGAAGAGATTGCCTTCTAGCAGAGACAACTGAAGGTTTCATTCCAGGAAAGAGACGTAAGGGCAGAAGAAGGTTCCAGATGCTGGATGATGTCATCAGTCTGCAGGCCACAGGGGAGGGTATCAAAGAATGAAGAGGAGCACAGGAGACAGAGAAGCGTGGAGGGCTATGTAGTCAAAACCTGCCGTAAGGCAGACAACCCACTGATGATGATGGTAGATGCTGCTTTGTGACAGGGTGCGTAACTGATACAAAAAAAATCTACATCTTCATCTTGTAAGGGGTCCGTAGGCCCTTACTATAAGTTTGCACTCGGTACAGGTCGATAGGGCAAACTATCGATAGTGTCGTGTTGCGAGAGCGAGTGTAGAGTTGAGTCAGTCCCATGTTGCGAGCCGAGCTGTGTGGAGGCCTGTGGCTGTAATGCAAGGCTTTACCGACAAAGTGAGTGGCCATCGCCGCGGTTTAACCCCTCTGTACTAGAATAATACTGGGAAAGTGAAGAAGTATAATTACGAGAGTGGTCAGTGATATTTCAGTGCCGATATTTTGGTTTCGCGTCTACCGCGCCGGCATCATTTAGGATTGCAGTGTTGGATTGCAGTGTTGGATTGCAGTGTTGGATTGCAGTGATTGAATCAACGTGTGACGATAATGAATAACGAAGAAGCCTCTGCTGAGATTAGCCGTAATTAGATGTGTATGACGAAGGCAGTGGCTGTCTCCTCCCTTTGGTGTTTTTGAGACGAATATAGCTTCTTGATTAGTGAAACTGTGTCGGTGTTCTTCTTGTTACCAGACATTTCATTATTACAGCATTTGGGAAGGACAAACTGGAAAGTAACAACTCCGTAGCAGTCAATTCCGATTGCCAGCCCCATTAGGTACACGGTCACATTAATAATAATTATTGGGCTGCTATTCGGTCTGATCAGATCGGCTAAAAATATTATAAAATCGGAGGTGTTACAATCTGCATCTGCATGACTATTTCTCACTTACAATTAAATGCTTTTAGGTGCCTGGTGAAGGGTTCATCGAACCACTTCCATGCTATTTCTCCACCATTCCACTCCAGAACAGCGAGCAGGAAAAACAAAAGCTTAAATTTCTTATTTTATTACAGTGATGATTTCTTCCTATGTAGGTGAGTGCCAACAAAATACTTTCGCATTTGGAGGAGACAGTTGCTGATTGAAAGTTCATGAGAAGATGCTGCCGCAGCGGAAAACGACTTTTTCTATATCTAAACGCATATCATAACCGTGGTACTATCTCCCTTATTTCGCGATAATACAAAACGAGCTGCCCCGTTTTTTGGTTTCTTTGATGTCCTCCCTCAATCCCTACTGACGCGGACCCCACACGGTGCAACAATACTCCAGAAGAGAGCGGACAATCGTAGTGCCCGCAGTCTCTTTTGTGGACCTGTTGTGCCTTCTGTGTCCGCTTTCCTCACAGTATTAACTATGTACCCGTTCTAATTTAAGTTAGTCGTAATTGTAATCCATAAGTATTTAGTTGAAAAATCGTCTCCAAAGCATTCCTTTACTATACGCAATACACAATGCGTCAAAATGTGTCCGTATCCTCCTACATTTAGCGTTTTCTTAAGCACGGTAAGGAACGGCACTCCAGCGACAAGAAAGCACCCCCATACCATAACACCAAATCCTTTCAACTTCACTACTGACACTACACATAATGGCAGACGACTTTCTCCAGGCATTCACCAAATCCAAACTGTTCCATCAAATTACCAAAGAGTATAGTATGGTTGGACACCCCAAATTCACTCGTTTCCAGTTATCCATTCTCCAATTACGTCACCGAGCAAGATGGCGTAGTGGCTAGCACACTGGTCTCGCATGCGGCAGAACGACGGCTCAATCCCGCGTCCGGCGATTCTGATTTAGATTTTCCGTGATATGTCGAAATCGCTTCAGTCAAATGTCGGGATGGTTCCTCTGAAAGGGAACGGCCGACTTCCTTCCCAACCCTTCGCTAATCCGATGAGACAGACGGCTTCACTGTTTGGTCCCCTCCTCTAAATTAACCTACCAAGCAACCAAATGCCGTCCCTTCGAATTAATTACAGAAACATGTTGCTTAACGAGGAGCTGTTCCATCACTGTATCCTATCTCTTTAATTCCTTACCCACAGTCACTATTTCGTAATTGTGATGTAAAAACACGCAGGAAAATGCGACCATATTGCAAATTAACAGGAGTACAGCATAACTGCTGTGTTGGTCACTAAATAAGAAGCGATCAGGAAGAATATAATAATTCCAATCCCAAAGAAAGCAGGTGTTGACAGATGTGAAAATTACCGAACTATGAGTTTAATAAGTCTCAGCTGCAAAATATTAAAGCGAATCCTTTACAGACGAATGGAAAAACTGGTGGAAGCCGACCTCGGGGGAGATCAGATTGGATTCCGTAGAAATATTGGACCACGTGAGGCAATACTGCCCTTACGACTTATCTTAGAAGAAAGATTAAGGAAAGGCAAACCTACGTTCCTAGCATTTGTATACTTAGAGAAGGCTTTTGACTGGAATACTCTCTTTCAAATTCTGAAGGTGGCATGGGTAAAATACAGGGAGCGAAAGGCTATTTACAATTTGTACAGAAACCAGATGGCAGTTATAAGAGTAGAGGAGCATGAAAGGGAGGCAGTGGTTGGGAAGAGAGTGAGACAGGGTTATAGTCTCTCCCAGATGTCACTCAATCTGTATATTGAGCAAATAGTAAAGCAAACAAAAGAAAAATTTGGAGTAGGTATTAAAGTCCATGGAGAAGAAATAAAAACTTTGAGGTTCGCCGATGACATTGTAATTCTGTCAGAGACAGCAAAGGACTTGGAAGAGCAGTTGAAAGGAATGGACAGTGTCTTGAAAGAAGGATATAAGATGAACATCAACGAAAGAAAAACGAGGATAATGGAATATAGTCGAATTAAGTCGGGTGATGCTGAGGGACTTATATTAGGAAACGAGACACTTAATGTAGTAAAGGAGATTGGCTATTTGGGGAGCAAAATAACTGATGATGGTCGAAGTAGAGAGGATATAAAATGTAGACTGGCAATGGCAAAGAAAGCGTTTCTGAAGAAGAGACATTTGTTGACATCGAGTATAGATTTAAGTGTCAGGAAGTCGGTTCTGAAAGTATTTGTATGGAGTGTAGCCATGTATGGAAGTTAAACATGGACGATAAATCGTTTGGACAAGAAGAGAATAGAAGCTTTGGAAATGTGGTGCTACAGAAGAATGCTGAATATTAGATGGGTAGATCACATAACTAATGAGGAGGTACTGAATAGAATTGGGGAGATGAGGAGTTTGTGGCACAACTTGACAAGAAGAAGGGATCGATTGGTAGGACGTGTTCTGAGGCATCAAGGGATGACCAATTTAGTTCAAATGGTTCAAAAGGCTCTGAGCACTATGGGACTTAACATTTATGGTCATCAGTCCCCTAGAACTTAGAGCTACTTAAACCTAACTAACCTAAGGACAGCACACAACACCCAGCCATCACGAGGCAGAGAAAAACCCTGACCCCGCCGGAAATCGAACCCGGGAACCCGGGCGTGGGAAGCGAGAACTCTACCGCACGACCACGAGATGCGGGCTACCAATTTAGTATTGGAGGGCAGCGTGGAGAGTAAAAATCGTAGAGGGATAACAAGAGATGAATACATGAAACATATTGAGAAGGATGTAGGTTGAAGTAGGTACTGGGAGATGAAGAAGCTTGCACAGGAAAGAGTCGCATGGAGAGCTGCATCAAACCAGTCTCAGGACTGAAGAGCACAACAACAACAGTTGATAAACAAATAACTTTATTTGACGCCTTTATCAACTGGTGGCTTCTTTTTTATTCACAGTCACTGCGTTAGCCATACTGCCGGCAGCACTTTGGGACACACGAGTTGTTACTTCCGCTGGTTTCATGCGAATCTTTACAGCCACTTTCCCCAATAGCTGACGCTGTCTGTCCGTCAGTATGTGAGGTCAGACTGGTCTTGGTTTCGCTGTGTTGTTCCTTCGCGTTTGCGCTCCACAATCGCCTCAGCAAGAGTCCACTTCGGCAGCTTTAGAAGGGCTGAAATGTCCCTGGTGGATCTGTTAGTCTGGTGACGTTCAATGGCTAGCCCACGTTCGAAGTCAACTGAGCTCTCCTGACCGACCCAGTCTGTTGTTGCTATCTATCTACTGGCTACACAATATTCTCCACCCCGCTGTTTTTCTGGCAGGTTTGACTTCCGCCTTATCTAGTCATTTCTTCATTACGTCGGGGCGTCCGAATACTTTAGGTTACATATCGAATACTGTGCTTCGTTGTGCAGCTACATTACAGACTTTAAACCTCCGTTGCTCGCGCGGATGACACTCGTTATCACATGACTTTCCCGCTCAATTTTGTCTGGCAGTGCTGGATTGAGTTCGCGCCATTTTCAGTGCCTTTCTGTTAACTCTCCGGCTTTTAGCTCCAATCATTATTGTCTTTCAGTTACGAAAGAAACATTGTTTATGGAACATTATTATAGTCTGGAGGACACTTGTCATCCGCGTGAGCTTGTAACAACAACGACTCTGTCCTATTGTACATATAATATTTTTTTCTTCTGATTTTTCGATAAACTAGTGTAATTGATGTTCTGATTTCATTTGTTTTTTATTTTTTCATGTCACTGTGTTAAGAAAATTGTAAACAAGTTTCAATGTGAATATTAATGCTTATGTCAAATGTGAAGCAATATTGTAATAGAATTGAAATGTAACTAATTTTGGAACTGTTGTAAGATGTATAAAATTGTAATTGTGCGTTTGGTCCATACGTAGGCAATGTGTTAGGATATGTAGAATGCAAAACCTCGGGTGAATACCCGGCCTGTAAGGGAGCGGTAAAAGGTGGATGGCAGGCGAGCGCGGGGAAATATACGCGGGCACTGCACGGCACAACGGGCTCAGCAGTAGTAGTTGGAGTTTGGCATTGGTCTGAGCAACACCTTCTGGAGCGAGGAGGCTCTACTGGAAGACGTAGTTTCACTGAGCCTCGGGTATGCTGTTCCAACGCCCACACAGCATGGCAATATTCCATAGGCACAAAATGGAAAAGTATTGCGACGCTAAGAAGAATTAAAGTGCCGATACATCAAGAGCCATATCTGTGGTTGTATGTGTGCTCTGTGCCTCGCCATCTCGCCGCCCGCCAACCGCCGCATCGATACAATCAGGTTGAAACTTTTAGTACTGTATCCGTATGAACCATAGAGTGAACTGTTCAATAATAACCTAAATTTTACCAGAACTTTCCCCTCATTTAATTATCCTCACAACTAACCTAGACAGGGTCCTTTCCAAATGTTGTGCAATCCGAGTGTCCCGAAATGAAAAATTAAATTTTGTGTTAATAATAATTACTTGCAGACCTAGTTATGTTAGAATGGTGTTTAAAGAACCGTTTTGTTAATGAACCAGTAAATGAATAACGAAGGTCTAACGAAGTTGAAAGATAACTTTAATATTGATATAGTAATGAAGTTTAATTATTTCGAGACAGGTATAAAGGTATTTAAATGAGAAGTAAATAAGATAAAAAGAGTAGTAACTCATATACTGGAAATCTTGAACGCATGATAATTTCAGTAACCAATTTTTTTAATATAGTGATCGTAACAGTTTCAGGGTCGCCCCCCCCCCTCTTTTATTCATTTGAATTCTGAAGTGTTCCACATTGGTTTGACCAGTAACAGTTAAAGTCAATACAATATAAAAGTCAAAATTTATCAGTGTTTTATCTTTATCAAAACTGAGATTTTGTGTGTGGCTCGGAAGTTGTATTACTAGGGTAACCTATGCCCGATTTTAATCAGATCAATAGACAGTACGAAGCTTTGTAGTATACATTATAGTGTGGTGCTATGTATTCATGGTTTTTCCATATCAGTACAGAACGTGAAACTATCAGTTCAATAGATTTTCTGGTTCTAAAATTTTACTATATTATGCAGAGTTACTACGTGTTGTTTTGCATGAATATACATCAACTTGTACAGGGAAGAAACTCAGTTAATGCCTAATTAGGCTGGCGACCGTATTATAATCAAATTGGTAGCATCTTCAGTGTTGCTTTTGGTACATACTGACGTGTAATTGCATTTTGAACTTACTTAACGGATCATTGCTATTACAGAGTGGGTGTAAGTCTGATTTGCCACCATTCAGGTACACGCGGTCAATATCTATACGAAAATCCTGTCTCGTAAGGTGAACCCCGCTCACTTAACATAGTACAGGCTTTAATGAGTACTGTGTGCCACACGCGCACGTTACAAGCTCTGCTGCCACATTCTCAAACTAAGTAAGTCTGTATTACTTTATTGCTTTACTAGATTCAATTGATTTCTCATGTGCGTAAATTTATACGTATTGAAACTGATTGCATTTACCTTCCATATTACCTAGTATTCTCTTTACTTTTGCACTGTGAAGAAATGTCAAAGGCAAAAAAACCTCGGACAGAATTTAGTAGAGATCCTAATGTATAGCTGAAATGGTTCAATGAGCTGAGTGATGAAGATGCTGACAGTGATAGCGCTGACTCGGAGACTGAGGATTCTGTTCATGAAAGCGGTCATGAATCAGGAATATAACAAGAAGTTTCAGAAAATGATGAATATGAATCACAGGAAGAAGTAACTCAAGAGGATGCATTTTTTTAGGGAAAGATGGAAAAACTAAACGGAAGAAAAACAAATATCCTACCAGTGTTAGAAGCAGATCCTGTAATTTTATTACGCATTTGCCTGGACTAAAAAATCAAGTTCGTATAAAACAGACAGAAACAGAAATTCCGAATTTGTTCTTAGATGAAAAAGATAATAAGCATTATCGCAACATGCAGTAATACATCCATCAGTGAAGTTCGTGGTAACTTCTCTAGGGAAAGGGACGCTAAAGAAACAGATGCGATAGAGATCAGAGCTTTCATTGGTTTGTTATATCTACGTGGATCTTTGAGATGTTCTAGGAACAGTATATAGAAATTGTGGGATAACTCAGAGGGAAACGGACTTGAATCATGTTATTTATGCGTAAGTGAAAAACGATTCAGGTTTCTGTTGAGATGTCTGAGATTTTATAATTTCCGTGATAGAGGTTTTCGCAGAGAGAGTGACAAGTAGGCTGCTATGAGAGTTATAAGAGAGGTACTTGAACTATTCACGAACAACTGCCAAAAATATTTTTCACCTAGTGAATATCTTACTGTTGACGAACAGCTTTTGGCCTTTAGAGGAAACTGCCCGTTCAGGCAATATATTCCTAGCAAACCAGCAAAGTATGGGTTGAAAGTGTTTGCTTTGGTTTATGTAAAAACAGCTTACACTTTGAATTTAGAAGCGTACGTCGGTAAGCAACAAGTGGTACCATGAAACTCCGCAGCTCGTGGTCGTGTGGTAGCGTTCTCGCTTCGCACGCCCGGGTTCCCGGGTTCGATTCCCGGCGAGGTCAGGGATTTTCTCTGCCCCGTGATGACTGGGTGTTGTGTGCTGTCCTTAGGTTAGTTAGGTTTAAGTAGTTCTAAGTTCTAGGGGGCTGATGACCATAGATGTTAAGTCCCATAGTGCTCAGAGCCATTTTAACCGTTTTTTGGACCATGAAATGCCAGTAATTCAGCTGAAGACATTGTTCTTCGAATGGTCAAACTGTTTCAAACGTTAGAATATGTTATACTGTGTACAAATATTGAATGTATTATATTTAGATCTAATAAAAAAATCATAAAACCAGTGATAAAGACCGTTCAGAGCGTACAAACAGACCGCTTGTTTTGTGGATGACACCATCCATCCACGCGAGTGACGATGTCACGAATTTTCGCGCTGGCGCAGGTTGACAAAGACCGTGGAAGCAATCGGCTGTCACCGTACTGAAGAAATGATTCAACAGAGGGCCCCGGGATGGGAAGTTATGCATTAACATGCTCAACTAACGGCACAGTATATGACAATCCTATACGTGGAACTCAACCATTCCCTTGGGAAATTAACCGAGTGCGCCCAGCCATCCACTAGTCAGGATTTTGCGCATTCGTCGGAATTAGTAGGGCGCTGAAACACGGGCAGGTCGAGGGGGACGAGAAGAGAGATGGTGGATCATGCTCCGGAATACATTAGCGGCGCGAGTCGTTATTTTAAACAGCGCCCTCTCCGCATTAAGGGCCGCAAGAGTGAGCAGGGATCTGCGGGCCGTCGCAGCGGGGAATTTCGCTCGGCGCACGGACGCTGCTGCGGAACGTATTCCACGTGATATCGCGGTTGCGCTTCCTTCTTTCGTAATCTTCTAGTCCCTTCTCATTTCGTGGACTGGGGTGACAAATGAGGGGCCTAATTCCAGAGGGATCTGTCCCGCCTGTATACGAGGCGGTAGTGAAATAATATCCGAACACCCGCCACAACGGACAGTGGGATCATTCCACCGAAAAGTAGCCACCACGCACGTTAAGAAAGTGGTCGCTCACTGACTGATTCACACCCGCACCCACCCTCGCATTTCCTAGTCCGACCGAAACCAACGTCCAAGCATGTCTTTCTCTAGGTAGACAAACAGTGAAAGATCCATGTTGTTCGGAGGACGTAGTAGTGTTTCCAACCAAATCCCTGAAGCGTAGCCTTCGTCTGTTTGACAGTGTGGGGAGGCGGGCGTTATCGTGCTGCCTGGGCGTTTTGAGTTTATGGCGCGTCGCACTTTCTGAAAAATGTCCTCAGAGCGCTGCGCATCGATTGTGGTTCCAAACTCGAGGAACTCGATGCGCTGAGGGTACCTGCACTCGAAGAAGAAGGTGATCGTAATGAAAAATAAAATGTGTGGCTAGGGCCTCCCGTCGGGTAGACCTGTCACCTGGTGCAGGTCTTTTTAGTTGACGCCACATCGGCGACTTGCGTCTCGATGGGGATGATGTGATGCTTAAGAGAACACAACACCCAGCCCCTGAGCGGAGAAAATCTCCAACCCAGCCGGGAATCGAACCCGGGCTGCTTTGCACATAGCTATCGAGCTACAGAGGCAGACATCATAATAATCTTTCAGTAACTTGTCTGAGCAGCTTTGCAATTATTTGGTAGGGGAGATGTGGGATATTTTCACTGTAGGCTTTGCCGTTTGCCCACGGGCTGTCGATTCGACAGGGATCATCCTGTTGAATCGTAACGCCTGCCCCAACACTACAATCAAACAGAGGCTACGCTTCAGCGATTTCATTGGGCAAACACCGCAACATCCTCCGTGCGCCTCGGATCTTTCGCCGTGTGATTTTCACATCTTTCGCATCCTGAAAAAAGTCACTAGTGGGCATCGCTTTCAGTCTGACGTGGAAGTGCAAGAGGGTGCGGTTGTGAATCCATCAGCAGCCAACAGCGTTCTGCGAGACAGGAATCGATTTTCTCGCCTCCCAGTGAAATAAATGTCTTTACTTTTGAATGGAACTGTTCCATCATCCCGTTGCGGCGGGTGCTCGGTTTCCATTTGACCGGCCTTTATATATAACCGGTACTACAGCAGTGACTGAGAAGTGCTGCTGCGTGGAGGTAGCAGTCAGCGCAGATCAGGGCGCTGCTGGAGTTCTGGTTATTCATCGACTTTTGATGTCTCTGTTGATATACACTCCTGGAAATGGAAAAAAGAACACATTGACACCGGTGTGTCAGACCCACCATACTTGCTCCGGACACTGCGAGAGGGCTGTACAATCAATGATCACACGCACGGCACAGCGGACACACCAGGAACCGCGGTGTTGGCCGTCGAATGGCGCTAGCTGCGCAGCATTTGTGCACCGCCGCCGTCAGTGTCAGCCAGTTTGCCGTGGCATACGGAGCTCCATCGCAGTCTTTAACACTGGTAGCATGCCGCGACAGCGTGGACGTGAACCGTATGTGCAGTTGACGAACTTTGAGCGAGGGCGTATAGTGGGCATGCGGGAGGCCGGGTGGACGTACCGCCGAATTGCTCAACACGTGGGGCGTGAGGTCTCCACAGTACATCGATGTTGTCGCTAGTGGTCGGCGGAAGGTGCACGTGCCCGTCGACCTGGGACCGGACCGCAGCGACGCACGGATGCACGCCAAGACCGTAGGATCCTACGCAGTGCCGTAGGGGACCGCACCGCCACTTCCCAGCAAATTAGGGACACTGTTGCTGCTGGGGTATCAGCGAGGACCATTCGCAACCGTCTCCATGAAGCTGGGCTACGGTCCCGCACACCGTTAGGCTGTCTTCCGCTCACGCCCCAACATCGTGCAGCCCGCCTCCAGTGGTGTCGCGACAGGCGTGAATGGAGGGACGAATGGAGACGTGTCGTCTTCAGCGATGAGAGTCGCTTCTGCCTTGGTGCCAATGATGGTCGTATGCGTGTTTGGCGCCGTGCAGGTGAGCGCCACAATCAGGACTGCATACGACCGAGGCACACAGGGCCAACACCCGGCATCATGGTGTGGGGAGCGATCTCCTACACTGGCCGTACACCACTGGTGATCGTCGAGGGGACACTGAATAGTACACGGTACATCCAAACCGTCATCGAACCCATCGTTCTACCATTCCTAGACCGGCAAGGGAACTTGCTGTTCCAACAGGACAATGCACGTCCGCATGTATCCCGTGCCACCCAACGTGCTCTAGAAGGTGTAAGTCAACTACCCTGGCCAGCAAGATCTCCGGATCTGTCCCCCATTGAGCATGTTTGGGACTGGATGAAGCGTCGTCTCACGCGGTCTGCACGTCCAGCACGAACTCTGGTCCAACTGAGGCGCCAGGTGGAAATGGCATGGCAAGCCGTTCCACAGGACTACATCCAGCATCTCTACGATCGTCTCCATGGGAGAATAGCAGCCTGCATTGTTGCGAAAGGTGGATATACACTGTACTAGTGCCGACATTGTGCATGCTCTGTTGCCTGTGTCTATGTGCCTGTGGTTCTGTCAGTGTGATCATGTGATGTATCTGACCCCAGGAATGTGTCAATAAAGTTTCCCCTTCCTGGGACAATGAATTCACGGTGTTCTTATTTCAATTTCCAGGAGTGTATATCGATAAAATGACTGTCGGACTATTTTGAAACCGTTCATTCGAAGACTCATGGAAGACGTGATAAGCTATATTTCTTTGGGGTGACTCCAGCTAAACATCGAAAAAACGAAACATCAAATACACTATGCGATCAAAAGTATCCGGACACCCCCAAAAACATACGTTTTTCATATTAGGTGCATTGTGCTGCCGCCTAATCCCAGATACTTCATATCAGCGACCTCAGTTGCCATTAGACATCGTGAGAGAGCAGAATGGGGCGCTCTGCGGAATTTACGGACTTCGAACGTGGTCAGGTGATTGGGTGTCACTTGCGTCGTAGGTCTGTGCTCGAGATTTCCACACTCCTAAACGTCCCTAGGTCCACTGTTTCCTACGTGATAATGAAGTGAAAACGTGAAGGAACACGTACAGCACAAAAGCGTACAGGCCGACCTCGTCTGTTGACTGACAGAGACCGCCGACAGTTGAGTGTCGTACTGTGTAATAGACAAACATCTATCCAGACCATCACACACGAATTCCAGACTTCGTCAGGGTCCACTGCAAGTACTATGACAGTTAGTCGGGAGGTGAGAAAACTTGGATTTTACGGTCGAGCGGCTGCTCATAAGCCACACAT
This sequence comes from Schistocerca cancellata, assembly GCF_023864275.1. Lineage (NCBI taxonomy): Eukaryota > Metazoa > Arthropoda > Insecta > Orthoptera > Acrididae > Schistocerca > Schistocerca cancellata. The sequence goes on from NC_064630.1 coordinate 718,290,960, forward strand.
TACGCCGGTAAATGCCAAACGACGCCTCGCTTGGTGTAAGGATCGTAAACATTGGACGACAGAACTGTGGAAAAACGTTGTGTGGAGTGTCGAATCACGGTACACAACGTGGCGATCCGACGGCAGGGTGTGGGTATGGCGAATGCCCAATGAACGTCATCTGACAGAGTGTGTACTGCCAACAGAGAAATTCTGAGGCGGTGGTGTTATGGTGTGGTCCTGTTTTTTATGGATGGGTCTTGCACCCCTTGTTGTTTTGCGTGGCGCTAGTACAGCACAGGCCTATATTGATGTTTGAAGCACCTTCTTGCTTCCCAATGATGAAGAGCAATTCAGGGATGGTGATTGCATCTTTCAAGACGATCAAGCACCTGTTCATAATGCACGGCTTGTGGCGGAGTGGTTGCACGACAATAACATCCCTGTACTGGACTGGCCCGCACGGAGTCCAGACCTGAATCCTATAGAACACCTCTGGTATGTTTTGGAACGCCGACTTCGTGCCAGGCCTCACCGACCGACCGCTCCTCAGTACAACACTCCGTGAAGAATGGGCTACAATTCTCCAAGAAAACTTCCAGTCCCTGATTGAACGTATGCCTGCGAGAGTGGAAGCTGTCATCAAGGCTAAGGGTGGGCCAACACCATACTGAATTCCAGCTTTACCGATGGACGGCACCAGGAACTTGTAAGTAATTTTCAACCAGGTATCCGGGTACTTTTGATCACATAGAGTACGTGCGAAACACCAGAGAAAATGCGCAAGGCGACTCTTAGAAGTGGCAACCTATGCATAGATTTTCAGTTTAGTTTTTGGGACCTGTATCTGGAGTCACTCCAAACAAATACAAACCACGCCTGCCATGCCTCTTCGAAAGTGTGGTCCCAAATTAATCTAACGTGATACAGTATGCGTTTTAGCGATATGTATTAACAGGGACATTAAAGGACGGAGAATAACCAGCAATTCAGAAGCGAATGATTAAGACCTCGCCCGCGATGACTACTACCGCCATGCAGCAGCGTTGCTCAGTCACTGTTGGAGTACTTTTTTCTTTTATTGATGCTGTTAATACACACTGATGAAACGAATATCGCACTAGACTAATGTAGGACCGCTCTGTCGAATACACTACTGGCCATTAAAATTGCTTCACCAAGAAGAAATGCAGATGATAAACGGGTATTCATTGGACAAATACATTATACTAGAACTGACATGTGATTACATTTTCACGCAATTTGGGTGCATAGATCCTTAGAAATCAGTACCCAGAAGATTCGCCTCTGGCCGCAATAACGGTCTTGATACGCCTGGGCATTGAGTCAAAAAGAGCTTGGATGGCGTGTACAGGTGCAGCTGCCCATGCAGCTTCAACACGATACCACAGTTCATCAAGAGTAGTGACTGGCGTATTGTGACGAGCCAGTTGCTCGGCCATCATTGACCAGACATTTTCAATTGGTAAGAGATCTGGAGAATGTGCTGCCCAGGGCAGCAGTCGAACATTTTCTGTATCCAGAAAGGCCCGTACAGTACCTACAAATGCGATCGTGCATTATCTTGCTGAAATGTAGGGTTTCGCAGGGATCGAATGAAGGGTAGATCCACGGGTCGTAAAACATCTGAAATGTAACGTCTACTGTTCAAAGTGCCGTCAATGCGAACAAGAGGTGACCGAGACCTGTAACCAACGGCACCCCATACCATCACGCCCGGGGATACGCCAGTATGGCGATGACGAATACACGCTACCAATGTGCGTTTACCGCGATGTCGCCAAACACTTAAGCGACCATTATGATGCTGTAAACAGAACGTGGATTCATCCGAAAAAATGACGTTTTGCCATTCGTGCACCCAGGTTCGTCGTTGAGTACACCATCGCAGGCGCTCCTGTCTGTGATGCAGCGTCAAGGGTAACCGCAGCCATGGTCTCCAAGCTAATAGTCCATGCTGCTGCAACCGTCGTCGAACTGTTCATGCAGATGGTTGTTGCCTTGCAAACGTCCCCATCTGTTGACTCAGGGATCGAGACGTGGCTGCACGATCCGTTACAGCCATGCGGATAAAATGCCTGTCATCTCGACTGCTAGTGATACGAGGCCGTTGGGAACCAGCACGGCGTTCAGTATTACCCTCCTCAATCCATCGATTCCATATTCTGCTAACAGTCATTGGATCTCGACCAACGCGAGCAGGAATGTCGCGATACGATAAACCGCAATCTCGATAGGCTAGAATCCGACCTTTATCAAAGTCGGAAACGTGATGGTACGCATTTCTCCTCCTTACACGAGGCAGCATAAGAACGTTTCACCAGGTAACGGCCGTCAACTGCTGATTGTGTATGAGAAATCGGTTGGAAACTTTCCTCATGTCAGTACGTTGTAGGTGTCGCCACCGGCGCCAACCTTGTGTGAATGCTCTGAAAAGCTAATCATTTGCATATCACAGCATCTTCTTCCTGTCGGTTAAATTTCGCGTCTGTAGCATGTCATCTTCGTGGTGTAGCAATTTTATTGGCCAGTAGTGTACAAATACAAAATTTCGCTTTAAAATATCTGTTTATTCGTAACGGTAAACAAATCGACTCGTTGCGTCGACACTAGCGTGAATGACGTGACGAGCATTATGTGTCTGGGGCGTCTTCAGCTACACATTGCAAAAATGGAATTGCAAATCACTGCCGAAACAAGTTTTTCAAAACTAGTGTTGCATCAGCTAGGGTCGTATCTGATAACCAGCTATTCATTGTTGTTGTGACTTCATCACTGGTGTTGAAGTACGTACCTCCAACATGACCTTTGACTTGGGGAAACATGTGAAAGTCACTTCGGGCAAGATCTGGTGAATAAGGAGGATGAGAGTAATCTTGCCAGATGAATCTTCCGAGTCCCGCCTAGGTCATTAGAGGTGTATGAGGTCGAGAATTCTCATAGTGGAAGAGAAATTTGTGAAAAAAAAGTCCAGGGCGTCTTCTTTTGATGGCAGATCGCAGATTCCTCAAAACGAGCACGGCTACCGACATGGTACAACAATGGTTTAGGAAAACTTGTTTCAAGTTAACAAAACTGCTTGGAAAAACATGGGGACAATGTAGAAAAGTAAAAGAAGCATTGTACAATTTAAATAAAATTATTTCAACATCGTAAATTGTGCGTAATGTTGTTTTGGTAACAAAGGGAAACTTAGTAATTTGATGTATATTGTTTTAGAGATGTTTGGACAGCTCATCCCCTCCCCCCCCCCCCCATCCTATCTGCTAACAAGTTTTAAATCTTTGGTAAATGGTGGATCCCACCCGCTACGTACAGCTGTTTATAAAAATCCGCTCATTTTGAGTTGATAATAAAGCAAGGGCACATAAGTTCTAGAACAATCCGACAATCAGTCTAACAGTTCGTGCGTCTAAATAACTGACAAGAATATCATTCAAAAGTATGGAAGTGAAAGTTGATAACCTGTTAGATGACGGTTAGTTTGACTTTAGGAAGAGTAAAAGCTCCAGAGACTCTGCACTTTAAAATGGAAGGAAGACATAAGGAAAGTCCAGGAATCATACTACGTTGGAAGCAAAATGAGAGATGTCGGACGAAGTAAAGAGGACAGAAAAAGGATATAAGTTAAAGGAAAGGGGCGTTCCTGGATAAAAGAAGTCTGCTGATATCAATAATGTTCTTAATTCGAGGAAGAAATTTCTGAGAATATACGTCTGGAGCATAGCACTGTGTGCAAGCGAATCATGGTCTGTTGGAAAATCGGAAAAGAAGAGAATCGAAGCGTTTGCGACGTGCTGCTATAGAAAGATGTTGAAAATGAGATGGACGAAGCAGATAAGAAACGATGGGGTTGTCCGCAGAATAGACGAGATGAGGAACACGTGGGAAACATTGACAAGAAGAAGGGACAGGATGATAGGACGTAAGTTAGGCATGAGGGACTAACTGTAGAAGGTAAAAACTGTAGTGTAAGACAGAGATTGGAACAGACGAGGGCATGCAGAAAAGTAATGCTTCCGAATCTCTTATATGACAGCTCTTACAGCTTTTTTAATTAAACAAACGTTATTAACATTCTACATTTTATTCTTCATATCTACATACCTGCAATCCTCTGCTGTCGGAGACCTCCGAATTGTAGTGCATAACACGACGCTGTGTAATGTAACTACGTCAGTGCATGAGAAACAGCGTGCTGTAATTTAGTTTCTAATTCGAAGACTTCGTCCATACACGGAGTAGCCGCTCCTTTTCAGCATGACAATGACTGACCACACTCGAGCGCTGCGACATCTGCAACAATGAGATAGCCGGCCGGTGTGGCCGTGCGGTTCTAGGCGTTTCAGTCTGGAACCGCGTGACCGCTACGGTCGCAGGTTCGAATCCTGCCTCGGGCATGGATGTGTGTGATGTCCTTAGATTAGTTAGGTTTAAGTAGTACTAAGTTCTAGGGGACTGATGACCACAGATGTTAACTCCCATAGTGCTCAGAGCGTTTGAACCATTCAACAATGAGATATCTTGGGTTCCCTGTCATCCATCATCCTCGGTACAGTCCTGATTTGACCGCATCCGATTTTTATCTGTTTACAAAATTTAAAGAACAACTTCGAGGACTTCACTGTGATAGCGATGAAGCAGCGTAAGTAGAGATAAGGATGTGGCTAAATCAAAAATGTCAAAAGCTCTACGGTGACGATATCAACAAACTGGTCTCTCGTTAGCAGAATGTGTTCGTCGCCAGGGTGATTTCGTTGAGAAATAAATATGTAGACAGGAAGAATAAATATGTAGAATGGTAAGAACATTTGTTTTATTTATATGTTTTAAGGTTTTTCATGTAAAATATACAGAGGCATTACTTTTCAGCACGCCTTATTGGGAGAGGAGGAGATGGAAGCAGAGGCAGAGGGAATCTATTCACCCAACCAACACATGCTTCAATATCACAAGTTCCCATTAAAGCTTCGTTGAGACTTAATTCCGAATTCGATAACTCATTTTCGCATTATGTTCCTCGGTTGTGATCCCGTCCGTCAGTTTTTAATCGTTAATTTAGGCAGTAAGATTACTTACAATAGCTTAAGCGTCTCTTAGAATCAAAGATAAGACGTAGATATCAATAGAAAAGTTACCAGTACCTTTGTGGATGGACTGGAAAACACACTTGTGGCTTTCAATATATGACGCAAGAAATTTTTTTCTGAAACAGAGTTGGTTATATATGGCACCCGCCAGGGTAGCCGACAGCACTAACGCACTGCTTCCTGGGCTCAGGTAGGCACGCTGGCCTCAGGTCTAATCCGCTTGGCGGATTAACGACGTGGTTCTTAGGCGGTTTTCCACATCTTGCTAGGTGAATACCGGGCTAGTCCCCAAGTTCCGCCTCAGTTACATGGCTCGCAGACATCTGAACACATTCGCACTATTCCATGGACTACACTAGACACAGGCAGTTGGGGTACACCAATTCCTTCCCAGGGGGTACAGGGTAGAGATAGGAAGAGCATCTGGCCACCCCTTAAAACTGATGTGTCACATCCGATTAACAAGCAGACCCTGCAAGTCGAGATTAATGCTTGGAAATAGAGAGAGAGTTGGTTACATTCAGGATTCCGATACAACGTATTATTCCCCACTCTATTGACTACAAAATCCTATTTTTCAACAATATCTTTGTACAGAGCGATGGCCTTACCCCACCTTACGGAGAGGGCATGTATGCCTGCATGGTATCACTATACTTGTCAACGTCAGAGCCAATCTCTTGGTGTGTCAATAACTTCCCCACAATCCACCTACTGCTTCCTGCGGAATGCGTCCCTCACTGGGCCGTACAGATGGAAGTCGGGAGGTGCGAGATCTGGGCTGTAGGAAGGATGAGGAAGACCAGTCCAATGAAGTTTTTACAGCTCCTCTCGTGTGCGCAGACTTGTGTGAGGGCTTGCGCTGTCGTGGAGAAGGAGAAGTTCGTTTGCATTTTTGTGACCGCTAACACGCTAAAGCCGTTACTTTCATTTCCTGCAGTGACCGCTAACACACTAAAGCCGTTACTTTCATTTCCTGCAGATAGCACAATACACTTTAGAGTTGATCGTTGCACCATGTGGGAGGACATCAAACGGAATAACCCCTTTATAGTCCTATAGGACCGTCGACATCGCTTTACCTGGTCAGGGTTCAGCTTTGAATTTTTCCTGCAGAGGAGAGATAGCGTGCATGGGCAGCCGTTGTGTTTCCAGTTCGAAGTGATGAACCCATGTTTCATCACAACCCATGTTTCATCACCTGTGATGGTGTTCGACAAAAAATTGTCACGATCAGCCTCGCAACGTGCAAGAAATTCCTCATGGATGGGCCTTGATTTCTCTTTATGGTCTTCTCTTAGGCGACGAGAAGTCCAGTGGGCACAGACATCCGAGTTCTCCAGCTGTTGGACGAGTGTGTCAGCACTATCAACAGAGACGTCGATTTGTACAGCGAGGTGGTCGATTGTGATCCATCGATCGATCACCTCGAATATGACTGTCCGCACGTTGCAACATTACAGGAGGCACCACTGTGTGCGGCCGGCCAACAGGCGGGAGATCAGACAGGTTTGCGCGACCTTGTTGTGATGATGATACATGCCTCGCCCAACGACTCATCGTACTTTGATTCACCTCCATCTATATGTAGACATTCTGTAAGCGCTTATGGATCTCTGTGATGCTCTGGTTTTCTCCAAAAGATACTCAAAGACAGCTGTCTGCTTGGCACGCACCTCCGTTACAGGCGCCATTTTGAAGACTACATACAGCGCCGCCACCTGTCGGAACTTCATGAAACTAAACGAGCTGAAGTGGAAATATTCCACGATGCCTTACAATAAATTATGAGTTTTTCAACCGAAACAAACCGGAAAAAATGCGTTGCATTACTTATTGAACGCCCGTCGTATTATTGAAGAATGTGTGACAGTTTAAAGATTCTGTACATGTGAAAATGGCGAGGCCTAATCACATCACGAAGCAGATGTTTTTCATATGCTTCAGTGAAGAAATGAAACAAATTTTGTAGCATTTTACTGTCTTCATAGAGGCAAGAACCACTGATCCACAATGAAGTTTTCATTCTGCCGCGGAGTGAGCGCTGATATGAAACTTCCTGGCAGATTAAAACGGTGTGCGGCAGTGAGACTCGAACTCCGGACGTCCGCCTTTCGTCGGCAAGTGCTCTACCATCTCTTTTTTTTCATTTTGTTTGGTATTGTTCGTTACGTTTGGTCTGGGCGGACGTTACAAGATATCCGTTCAAGTTGATTGTTGATTCCTTTAATCAGTTTTTTTATTACAGAGGGCGAGCAGCCCTGTAACCGAACGCGCTAAGCTACCGTGCCGGCTGCCATCTGAGCTACCCAAGCACGACTCGCGAGCCGCCCTCACCGCCTTAGTTCTGCAATTCTGGAAACATCCTCCAGGCTGTGGCTAAGCCATATCTCCGCATCCTCTCTTCGAGGAGTGCTAGTTCTGCAAGGTATGCAGGAGAGCTTCTGGGAAGTTTTGGAAGATGGGAGACGAGGCACTGGCGGCATGAAGGCTGTGAGGGTGGGTGGTGAGTCGTGGTTGGGTCTCTCAGATGGTAGAGGACTTGCCTGCGAAAAGCAAAAGTGTGGAGTTCGAGTCTCGGTATGGCACACCGTATTATTTAACCAGGAAGTTTCACCAGTAATCTATTATTTCATCCACAGTACCTACAATAATGTGTGTTAACTAATGTGTTTATCTGATATGTTCCACACCCAGGAGGATTCCCTCTTTTATGGGTCTATAGAATGAATAATTAATCTAATCTGTGGCACTAGAAACTACTGTTATTATAATACGGAACTGTCGTTGAGCCATAACGTTACGACCACTGCCAATCGTGATACTGAACGCCATGTGGTGGAACTGGGGACACGTCAAGCGGTAAGGAGAGTACAGGGGTGTGAAAAACTGTAGGGTTGCCGGGTGCCTTTCGTTTTCCCACCTCTCGCCGTTCGGAGGGTATATCCGTCATAGTCGAACATAAACGTTTTGGTGGTCCAGGTGTTATGGTAAACGGAGGCATAATGCTGCATGGGCTTACTGACTTAAAAATCTTTGATCACAGTATGCTCAGTGGTCAACGTTATTGTGGTACTATACTCACCATGCGCTACTTTTCAACGGTGTATTCGTCTCCGACTTCATTCTTACGGAGAACAGTGAGTTTCTTCCTCATCGAATAGCGCAGTTGGAGGAACTCTCGGAAAGAGAGGATATTTGGCGAATGGACTGTGCTGCTCGTCCCTCCGACTTAAATTCTGTAGAGTACGTGTGGGATGCATTGGACAGACGTGTTGCAGAACATCCGAATACAGCAACGACCATCCAACAGTTATCAACCACGCTTCGTGACCAAAATGGGAACACGTTGCATATCATGCAACCGCCCATGGGTATCACACACCCTATTAAGAACCACGTCACGCCTTATTTAATGCCCAGTGGACCATCATAAATGGGGGTGACTTCAGTGTAATTATTGTCTTTGAATAAAAGCTTCATTTCTGTTCTCTCTTACGCATCATAATGCAGAAGTTTTTTCTTTGTACGGTCCAGGCTTCACCCGCCTATGTTACGTAGCTGTGACACATTATATAAAAGTTAGTTTCGTCCTTACGTTTTACACACCATAATGTATAAACGTAACAGAGACGAATATGGAAACATTCCAACGACGATTCAGACCACTAATGGAGAAATATACAGACATAATCGACTTTGACAAATGGGAAATCGTTACGGCACTGTGCTTGGAAACGAATGTCTGTGAACTGCGAGGCCGGTCTGCTTTTCGTGCTCTGCTACCGCGAGAATCTACGGAAAGTGGTTGAAGAGTAACCACCTATACACTTGGTATTGCATGTCCATGGTTCATCACACCGTAGTGGTTGGGGGCTTTGTCGCTCCATAAGGTAGGATAGGCGTGGATCTGTGGAGATCTGACACCAGAATACAATGATGCTATTGCTAGCATACGTGTTTAGGAAGTACTATTAAGCGCCTATTGTTAAATACGGGGTCCACCAACAGATGACGCCTGCATGTTCCAATTACGGTTGTTGTGCGCATAGGATCATCAAGTCCGTGGATGGATGCCTCCTCGGATGAATTACCTTTCTTTTTACACCGAGTCGACCGTCATTTCCGAAAACTCTGTCATCTTGGCGAGCGGCTGCGCGATACTGCACCCCAGCATGTACACAGACCGATGAGCGTGGTATTACGTTATTGAGGTGGGGGGGGGGGGGGAGACATTCACATGGGCTCCTATACATCCTGTGGCAGTAATGGAAGGCATAAAGACAGCTATGGGCTACGTTATATTATTGAGAACTGCCTTCAGGGTCGATACATTCCCCAACAGCAATGGCATATTCTAGGAGGATAATTATCTGAACCACTAAGCAGGACTATTGCTGCAGTGGATTGAGTAGCATAACAGTGAACTTATGCAGATGTGTTGGCCACCAAATTCAGGTCATCTGAATCCGATGGAACACATATGGGACGCTATCGTGCCGCAGCTCCGTGGGCACAAACCACTGAACTGTAGTGTATGGAAATTGCGTGACCAATGTGTAGACATCTTGTGCCACGTACTTTAGAGGGGAAAATGAGAAAAATATCAATTTTACCGTTAGCCTTCATATATGATAGTAGAAATGAATACTGCCACTTATGTGTAATATTATTATTTATCTCGAAATGCTGTGTCACTCATAGTAGCTGTTCAAAGTTACGTCACCCATCTCATATGGAGAAACGACATAGTCACACAAAGTTCTGTCGTACACGGAGAGTACAACCAGGCGTCTCATTTCCAGTACTTGTCACTTGATTCCACGAGAATAAATCAAATGAGGTCCGACTAAACGAACAAACCATGCCACAGAATAGAACCCCCTCTCCTCGTCAAAATACAAGGCAAAGTTTGACGCAGATCTTAACACCCAAAATGTACAAAGTAACCTGTAGGTCCAACATGTTGGACTCAAATAAGTGGATAAAGACTGTTGTGCACTGGCAAGACAGCCAATCCACTATGAAGGAAGCCGAAAGGCACGCGTTTAAGCTCACGCAGGCTGGCGTGAGGTCTGGAACAGGACAAGGAATTTATAGTAGCAAAGAACGTACCTAGCTGCTGAAATACTTAACTTTAATCCATAATTGGTGAACATCGCTCTTGACGGTACATGTTTTACAGCAAATGACGTAGCTGAAGGCTATGCTAACTATCGTCTCGGAAAATGAGAGCGTAATTTGTCAGTGAACCGTCGCTAGCAAAGTCGGCTGTACAACTGGGGCGAGTGCTAGGAAGTGTCTCTAGACCTGCCGTGTGGCGGCGCTCGGTCTGCAATCACTGATAGTGGCGACACGCGGGTCCGACGTATACTAACGGACCGCGGCCGATTTAAAGGCTACCAACTAGCAAGTGTGGTGTCTGGCGGTGACACCACATTCCTCCCCCGCAAATCGGCGGACGGTTGTGGTATAAGGCTTCCGCCCGCCGTGGAGAGGACCCCATGTTGGCGTATGAGGCTGTGCCACCCGCACCCTGCCATTCGGCCCGAGGGTAGCTAGGAAACGCCTGAAAACCTGCTTCAGGGTGCACACCAACATGCGGTGTATGCGCCCTTACAGAGACAGGAGGGGCCGAAGGGTCGACCTCCATCGGGCCGGGGCACCCGACGGGCGAAGACGACATATGGTGCGGAGCGCGCAAGAGTTCCATGTCGGAGGACAACTGATCACGGGAAGCGATCGGCCGCGCGTGACCCAGGGAGGCGCCCGGCGGTTGCAGCGACGCGTCCACTGCGGGCGTCGCCGGCGGGAGAACAGGCGGCGGCAGCGGCGGCGGCGTGTCGCCATGGGGCAAAATGGAAGGCAGCGTCGGTAACACCTGGGGCTGAGGCGAGCAAGTAGATGGGTCCCCAGGGCGCTGACCGGACGGCACCGTCGCTGAAAGCAGACGGGGAGCGGCAGATCTCGTGCGACGACAGAGGCGCAGCTGATTGAGATGCCGACGCACCTCACCAGAAGCCCCCAAAACCTGATACATCGCGCGGCCGAGGCGGCGAAGAATGCGCCCTGCGAGCCAACGCCGTGAACCTCGATAGTGGCGGTAGTAGACAAGATCGCCTGGGGCAAAAGCAGGTGTCTGCCGCTGCACGGGAACCGGATGCGGCGGATGTAGCAAAGACATCAAGGTGCGATGAGGGCGACCGTGAACCATCTCAAGCCCGAGCGACCATTTCGGGGCTGAGATCGATACGGGGACATAAAGAGCAATAACGCGTCCTCCCGAGAATGTGACTCTTTCAACTTCAACATCTGTGACTTGTAAGTCCTGACCAATCGTTCAGCAGCACCGTTTGACTGTGGCGATAACGGCGCGGACGGCAGATGTTGAATACCATTGGCCTTGCAGAATGACTGAAATTCTGCGGACATGAATTGTGGGCCATTGTCGGAAACAATAGTCTGTGGAAGACCTTCAATGCAAAAGATAGCGGATAACGCTTGGATGGTGGCAGAAGACGTCGTGGAAGACATCCGGACAACAAAAGGAAAATTACTGAATGAATCTACAACAACCAACCATCGAGCATTCCAGAATGGACCAGCAAAATCGATGTGTAATCGTTGCCAAGGGAAAGTGGCTTTTGGCCATGCAAAGAAATTCCGCGGTGGTGCTGATTGTTGTTTGGCACACACCATGCAAGAAGAGCACATATTCGTAATTGCGGCATCGATTCCTAACCAAGTACAGTGCTGACGAGCAAGTTGTTTCGTTCTCACCATACCCCAATGTCCTTGGTGGAGAAGCCGTAAGACAGAGGACTGTAATGAACGTGGGACCACGACCCTGGACTGATCATTATCAGAACGCAACAGCAAAACACCACGTCGTACAAAAAGTGTCTCCTTGTGAGCAAAAAATCGGCGAACCAACGGATCCCCGATCCGTGACTTTGACAAGGGCCATTGCGTAGCAACAAAACGCAGAACGGTATCAAGGACAGGGTCGGCAGCTGTGGCTGTAGCTACACGACGAAAATCAATCGGAAACGATTCGATCATGTCATCGGTTTCCGAATCAATGAACATGCAAGCAATTTCGGAGGAATCGAATGCTCTATCCTCAGCAACAGGCAAACGGGACAACGCATCGGCGTTTCCGTGCTTAGCAGTGGACCGATAGAAGATATCGTAGCGGTACTGCGAGAGGAACAGACCAGCGAATGAATTTCTGCGCTGTACGTGAAGGTACAGGCTTGGTCGGATGAAAAAGCAATGTCAAAGGTTTGTGGTCTGTGATGATGGTAAAGTGACGACCATACAAGAAGTCATGAAACTTTGTAACACCAAATACGAGAGCGAATGCTTCTTTCTCTATCTGTGAATAATTTCGTTGCGCAGACGAGAGCAATTTGGACGCAAAGGCAATAGGGCGATCGTGCGAACCATCTTTGTGCGCAAGCACAGCACCGATCCCGAAATCCGATGCATCCACCATCAACAAAAGGGGCTTCCGGGGATCGAATGGCGTAAGGCAAGTATTGGAAAGCAACGCCGATTTCAACTGGCGAAAGGCGCGTTCGCATTCCGTCGTCCAGACGAACGGAACACCCTTACGGCGTAAGCGATGAAGCGGAGCTGAAATGGAAGAGGCGTGGCGCACATATTTATGGTAGTAATTTATTTTTCCCAGCACACTCTGTAGCTGCTTCAAATTCTGCGGCGAAGGCAAGTCTTGTATGGCACGGAGGTGCTCTGGACTGGGATGTATGCCTTGGGCATTGAGTACATGTCCCAGGTGTGGCAAGTCACGAGCAAAAAACACACATTTGTCCTTCCGCAAGCGAAGACCATTTTGTCGCAAGACCTGAAATAATGTTCTGAGATTGGCGAAATGTTCTTCTTCCGTCTCTCTGGAGATCACAATATCGTCCAGATAGTTTGCTGCAGTAGGGACCGACGCACAAACAGTCTGCAGATATTGTTGAAACAATGCAAGGGCGGATGCACACCCGAATGGCAGTCGTTTGAATCGATACAAACCAAGATGCGTGTTAACCACCAAAACGCGCTGAGATTCTTCGTCCACCGATATTTGCAAGTACACAACTGCTAGGTCCAACTTCGAAAATTATTTACCCGGGCACAGTTTGTGAAAAAGATCTTCCGGGCGGGGTAAAGGAAAAGTTGCAGTCACTAGTTGTGGATTCACTGTTGCCTTGAAGTCCACGCAAAATTACTAAGGGTCATGCCCAGAGAGAAGCCTACACACGTTCAATTACACCTTGTGATTCCAAATCGTGTAATGTTTTTGCGACCTCATCACGCAATGCGTGGGGAACATTGCGCGCTCTTAAAAACTTTGGTTGCGCGTTTACTTTCAGTTCCAAATGTGCTTTATAGTTCTTAGCGTAACCAAGGCCCAGTGCAAAAATGTCCGCAAATTCCTCACATAGACGAGAAACACTGTCTGAAGGCACAGTCTGGTTCACTGATAGGACCTGATTTACTATAGACAAGTTAAACAACTGAAATAAATCGAAACCAAACAAGTTCACTGCAGCAGAAGAACGAAGGACGTAAAATGACACAAGTTTTGTTTGTCCCTTGTATGTGGCAAGAAGGCTGCACTGTCCTAACACAGGGATCGCTTGTCCTGAATAACTACTTAACTGAACATTTGCTGCACGCAACGGAGGTGTGCCCAGCTGTTTTACGTGTCGTGATTGATCAGTGAAACTGCAGCTCCGGTATCGATCTGGAACGGTATCACTTTGCCGTTGAGTTTCAAGTCGACAACAAGTGTATTGTCCTGCTGACGACAAGAGCGACTGTCTCGTGCAACGTGAACTGACACTGGTACAGAATCACTTGCGACATGACGGGAATTCCTGCGATGTCGACGCACATTTTTTGTGGGACGAACACAGTCACTGTTAGAGAGAGTGGCACTGGGAGGAGTGGCATGAACTATATGAATTTCCATGGGTGAAGTGTCGCGAGCCTGAGTATCCTTGGTTCGATTCCGATTCCGGCGCAAAGCAAAAGGCCTGGAATGGCTTTGAGCTTCCGATCGGAGCTTTTTCTGGCAAACACTCTGAACATAGCCTTTTTTGTTACAGAAAAAGCAAATAGCCTGGCATGACGGGCAGTTCTCACACGAATGTCTAGTAGCACACCGCGGGCATGATTTCACTGCATTTGCTTGCTGGCGCGGTACACGTGGCTGAGAGCCAGGCGGCTTTGGTGCGGCCGGGCGCGAGGACTGTTTACTGTTCTGTGCAGCTCGCCCGGCGGGCCTGTTAACCTGACACACGGGTGGCGAAGTTACAAATGATTCCTGAGGAAAGTCAAGTGTGTCCTGCCGATCCAATATGTCCATCACTTTTTGAAGGGAGGGATTGACTAGTTTCAAAATCGGTTCCCGTATACGAACATCAGAAACGTTCTGTGCAATTGCATCACGCACCATAGTATCTGATTAAGGGAGTCCACATTGACAATCAAAAGCACAATCCCTAGTAAGGCCTTGCAAGGTTGCAACCCACTCCCGATTGGTCTGACCAGGCATACGTTTTGTACGAAAGAAGGTATACCACTTTGCCACGACATTGACTGATTCTTTGAAATATGCATCTAATGCAACCAAAATGTCATGGTAGGACTGAGATGCTACGTCGCGTCGGGGAAATAATTTGACTATCACACGGTACGTGGTCACTCCGACGCAAGAAAGGAGAAAAGGCTGGCGCTCATTACCTTGAATTCCGTAGGCGGCGAGATAGAATCCAAATTGGCGTGACCACTCCGTCCAGCTTTCCAGTGCAGCATCAAAAGGACGAAAAGGTGGTGCAACTGTGTGTTGTGGCTGTGTGAGCGGTGGAGAGGCGGCTGCCGCTTCGTTTTTCATTGCTCGTTGACCCTGGACGAGCTGTCCAAGGGCATCCAGTAAGGCCTGCGTCTGCTGGTTCTGTAAGCGATAAAATTCGGACAGTACATCTGGAGATTGTGGCGAAGCCATTACACAAGTAAATCAGGGCAGTACAGTTACGAACGCGAAGTGGCCTCATCGCCAACTGTTGTGGACTGGCAAGACAGCCAATCCACTATGAAGGAAGCCGAAAGGCTCATGCAGGCTGGCGTGAGGTCTGGAACAGGACAAGGAATTTATAGTAGCAAAGAACGTACGTAGCTGCTGAAATACTTAACTTTAATCCATAATTGGTGAACATCGTTCTTGACAGTACATGTTTTACAGCATCAATAGTAACTGGTAATGGCGCCTTGCTAGGTCGTAGCAAATGACGTAGCTGAAGGCTATGCTAACTATTGTCTCGGCAAATGAGAGCGTAATTTGTCAGTGAACCATCGCTAGCAAAGTCGGCTGTACAACTGGGGCGAGTGCTAGGAAGTGTCTCTAGACCTGCCGTGTGGCGGCGCTCGGTCTGCAATCACTGATAGTGGTGACACGCGGGTCCGACGTATACTAACGGACCGCGGCCGATTTAAAGGCTACCACCTAGCAAGTGTGGTGTCTGGCGGTGACACCAGAAAGACCGTGTGAGGTCCCTATAAAGTCAGTACCGTCATTGTAGTGTTGTTTATTTATGGTGTTACCTTTACACTTACATGGTCATGATCTCCGCTTTAAAGTGCCATTATCAAGTGTTTTATGTGTTATAAATTACCTAACATGGCATACTGTTGTATTAAAACACACTATTAATCACATTGTCTAATTGCAATCTTAGGCAATTTATAACTCTTAAAACACTTGATAATGGCACTTTGAAGCTGAAATCAGGATTGTGTAAGTGAAAATGTAACATTGAAAATAAACAACATTCTAATGACTGTACTGATTTTGAGGAAATATATTATGACTGTGGCCCCGCATTATGAAAAAATTATCGTATGGGGTATTTCCTAAAGTCACCAACCCTAGCGATGTACGCCTACATGACTGTTGTGAGTTTGCATATGCTACAGTATTATTAGTTACGTACATCATAAATCAATTACATCAGCCAAACGAACCCTACCTTCAGGTATTCCGCCGTGCAGGTGAGCGCCACAATCAGGACTGCATACGACCGAGGCACACAGGGCCAACACCCGGCATCATGGTGTGGGGAGCGATCTCCTACACTGGCCGTACACCACTGGTGATCGTCGAGGGGACACTGAATAGTGCACGGTACATCCAAACCGTCATCGAACCCATCGTTCTACCATTCCTAGACCGGCAAGGGAACTTGCTGTTCCAACAAGACAATGCACGTCCGCATGTATCCCGTGCCACCCAACGTGCTCTAGAAGGTGTAAGTCAACTACCCTGGCCAGCAAGATATCCGGATCTGTCCCCCATTGAGCATGTTTGGGACTGGATGAAGCGTCGTCTCACGCGGTCTGCACGTCCAGCACGAACGCTGGTCCAACTGAGGCGCCAGGTGGAAATGGCATGGCAAGCCGTTCCACAGGACTACATCCAGCATCTTTACGATCGTCTCCATGGGAGAATAGCAGCCTGCATTGCTGCGAAAGGTGGATATACACTGTACTAGTGCCGACATTGTGCATGCTCTGTTGCCTGTGTCTATGTGCCTGTGGTTCTGTCAGTGTGATCATGTGATGTATCTGACCCCAAGAATGTGTCAATAAAGTTTCCCTTCCTGGGACAATGAATTCACGGTGTTCTTATTTCAATTTCCAGGAGTGTATTTATCGTCCATGTTTTACTTCCATACATGGCTACACTCCATACAAATACTTTCAGAAATGACTTCCTGTCACTTAAATCTATACTCGATATTAACAGATTTATCTTTTTCAGAAACGCTTTCCTCGCCATTGCCAGTCTACATTACCTGTTATGGAAACTGTAATTTTAATATGGTACAGGAGTTCCTTCGTGAAATACATGAAATGTATTTGCAGTTGCGTATACAGACAGCCATCAGCTGTATAATGTTATGACGACACGAACAGTGCATTGTATTCCTCACAACACAGGCATTACATGTTGTAGTTATCCTCCGATACCCAGCAGCGACCTTCAATTAAAATCTCATTCCCCCTGTACGGGAATTACATAATGTATACGACAGCAGGTTGTGACGTATGAATCACAACATACGGAAGTTTGTGTCTGGCCGTGAGTTGCAAGGAAAGCAAAAGCGGTTAAGGTGACAACTCTCGTAACCTGGAAATTCAGATTCGAGCCCCGGTTCGGCACAAATTTTCACTGTCGTCATTCTGTCCAACAGCTGATGCTTCTCCGTATTCGCTACTGCAAATATGTTTCATGCAATTTTAAATTTGACCTCTGTAATAAATACTCAAGTGATGCACGTG
Organism: Schistocerca cancellata; assembly: GCF_023864275.1. Taxonomy (NCBI): domain Eukaryota; kingdom Metazoa; phylum Arthropoda; class Insecta; order Orthoptera; family Acrididae; genus Schistocerca; species Schistocerca cancellata. The sequence goes on from NC_064630.1 coordinate 718,308,404, forward strand.
AAAAGGATGCCTATGTGATTGCGGCATCACAAAGGGAATTAAGAATTTTTATGTGGAATGGTAGTTGCAGCTAGGCGCTTTCTATTTCAGAAATATTTAGGAAATTCAGTATTCTGAGACGCATAGTTTCAAGAGTGCACCGAGAATACCAACTTCCAAGCATTACCTACCACTACTGACAATGCAATGACCGATGGTCTTTACTTAACGACTGAGAGCAGCGGTGTTTGCGTAGAGTTTTAGTGCTAACAGACAAGCAGTAGTACGTGAAATAACCGCAGAAACCGACGTGGGACGTACGACGAAGGTATCCGTTAAGACAGTGCGGCGAAATTTGGCGTTAATGGGCTATGGCGGCAGACGACAGACGCGAGTGCCTTTGCTAAAAGCACAACATCGCCTGCAGCGTCTCTCCTGGGCTCGTGACCATATCGGTAGGACCCTAGACGACTGGAAAACCGTTACCTGGCCAGATTAGCCGTAATTTCAGTTGGCAAGAGTTGATGGCAGGATGGCAGGCCCCACGAAGAAATGGACCCAGGTTGGCAACAAGGCATTGTGCAAGCTGGTGGTGTCTCCATTTGTGGTTTGGGCTGTATTTAGAAGGAGTGGAAAAGGTCCTCTGGTCCATCTGGACTGATCATTAATTGAAAATGGGTATGTTCGACTACTTGGAGATCATTTGCTGCCATTTACTAAGGACAGAATGTTTATGGATGACAACACGCCATGTCACCAAATCACAATTGTTAACGATCGGTTTGAAGAACATTCTGGACAATTCGCCCTACAAGAACCCCATCTAACATTTATGGGCGGCTATGTACGTAGCATACCTCAGTATTTCTGAAGGAGACTTTGACAACTTGTTGAGTTCATGTCAGATGCTGCAGATCACCGCTCAAAAGTAGGTCCGACACGATATTATGAGGTATCACATAACTTTTGTCGCCTCAGTGTATAAGGTTAACGTTACCAAATCCTCAAGGATGATTAAGCAAGCGCAAATACAAATAACAAGGCTGAAACACTTGTATTAACTAATGCATGGTAACTGGATTTAGCTCGGCCGACGTCCCAAACGGTTGCTCTGTTAAGAAACAGTTCTAAAAAGTATACACAGAAAGAACATTTCAGTTACACAATATAATTGGCCAATAGGGCATGGACCCAACCATGACAGAAAAAGTGGTGACGGGCAACTGAGTCCTTTCGAGTCCCAAATACTTTAGTAGAATGGAAATTCGTTTAATAAAAAAGCTTCAGCATGCACAGGCGATTAAACTTAACTGATAATAAAATGTTAAACATCTGAACGAAATAAAAGCATACAATAGAAGGGCAAGCAAATTTTTATACATTAAATAAATTGACAAAACAGAAACATCTGAAAATACGAAACTTAGAAGATTACACACGCCAACCCGCACAAAAATCCGTTGTAAATAACTCTTTCAGTACTGGTATGTTTAATGGTTAACTCAGGCATGTTCTCATTAGCAGGGTCATATCCATGTAGGCGACATTGGCAAATAATGGTCAGCAGGATAAGAGGAGGCTGATTCAGTTGGTTCAGTCTTACTTTTTTACAAGAAAAAATCTTCAATTTTTTCTAATAAAAATGTTAACCTAAGCCTAGCAAATCATCCCACTACCCTCACATTTCTGTTCTGGTTCACTTAGTTTCTTTAAAAAACACAAAATTTATTATAAAATACATAGAAAATTAAGAGAAATGGGAAGAGGAAGATATTTTTCGTCTAATATTACCTTTCATGGAAAAAGATTTTCGTCTTATATTACCTTTCATAGAAAAAAATCGAGTTTAAAGTAAATAACATAAACATATTCCTTTTGTTATGAAAATAGTTTTTATTTTTTTATATGTTCTAATCCTTACCGACAAGTACCCTAACTTCTTGTCCTATAGTAATACAAGATTGTTATGGAACGCTGATTCTATGTATTTTTTGAATAAATGGTGGTTACAGTTCTATCAAATTCACATTTAACTGTAACTTTCTGGTATCCCTTTTTACTTTCTTGACATATAGTACAATATCCATCTTTTTGATATTTACCTTTATGAAATTCTTGAATCTTTTGCCCATACACCGACTAACCCCTTTTAGTCGAGGGTTGTTGTTCATTTAATGACTATAATTATTAACAAGAAAAAATAAAACTTTCAAATTAGAAATCCTAGGTCATGAAATTCATTATTAAAATTTAAGTTTCTTGATTCCTTTATATTTGAGCTTCATATTTTGATCTTCAGAAAATTGAAAATCAAATTTTTTCATTATTTTACAGTATCTAATCTGATAAAATAACCTTAAAGTAGTTATTAAGTTGGTTAGAAATTTCGTCCCCAAGTCAGGTATTCAAATATTCACATCCAGTAATATTATACCAAACATTGACCAGTATCTCACTAATTTTTTTTAAACAAATTAGAATTGCTAGTGTTGTTGAGCATCTTGAGTAGAGCCTCCATTTATGTAGAAAATATTTTTATGGAGAAAATGGTATTAAATGAAAAATGTCATGTGAGATCAGTGCTTTTCCCCCCTTCAGTTAAATAAATTTCATGTTAAATGCTTCATATCAAGTTCATACTGCTATATTGTTCAATATTATTAAAAAAAGATCTTTATAGTCTACTAAGTTTATTTTATTTTTAATAGCGGAATTCTTAACTCCTTTAAATTTTTCTCTGTTTTATCACCAACTTTATAACATATATTTTTTGTCTAAAACCACTAAATTCTTCTATTATTTTTCCATTACATTAACCTACCATTTTTCCTAAAACCTTCTTGTTTATTTGTGGAATATTGTATACATTATCTGTTGGATGGTCACTAGTATCAAATTATCGATGATTGATGTCATATCTTCATAGAAATTTTCAGTGTGTATGTTGTAGATAAAGCTATCTGTATCTGATCCAATATAACCTCCATACTGGTGGTGGTATAGTTAAAGTTATAACTCGATATGGTAGGAAGATTACCATTGCTTGTCATGTCTTACACCTCCTGCAAACTACTCTCTGTATTAAGGGTACAACAAATTCGTGTGGTTCACAAAATTACAGGCCCCTGTGAGTTATTGGTGGGTATTAATAATTTCTAGTGGGAGGACTTAAACAACCGGTAACAATTTGAATGCAACAGATAACGCAATATTTTTTAGAACCGCTACAGAAGGCACCTATTCAGGGCTTAATAGGGTGCATAGAGTCATTATTTCGTTAATGACCCAAATTCAACTGTGATACAGACCTTCACCTATTCTTTATGACAAAGGGAGGAAATAATCAGTCGAGGGTATAGGTTAATTGATGTTTATTCGATACCAGTTTCAGTAACTAGCTGTGTGTCTGTTGGAATATACATCATCACAACTGGTGTCTCTAGTTAACATGATTCAGTTTCGCCACCTAATTATGGAAAGGGAGAGTGGAGCGCACACCTGGCTTCAATGTAATAATATGCAGGTACACAATGATATCTAAACTCATGCTTATTACAACCAGTTACTATAGGTCAAGCAGAACAAGTTCAGCAAAGACCCAACAAGCGAACCTGGTCAGGTCAAAAGAGTATTTGCCTAAATATTTCAATTTTCGATAAAATGTACGCTTAAGAAAGGTAGCAAATGGTGTGTTTGACTATGACTGCCAATTTTTGTTTAATATTGCTTTCAAAATCAACACCATGTTACTGAGCTGAGGAAAGAACATTTACTATCATATGGGGGGGGGGGGGGAATTTTCCCAGTCTTTGTACCATCAATGGGCATTAAAATCTGAACTTTCCTAAATACAGGAGTTTAACCACATATTTTAGGTAATGCAGTTCATGATGGCAAATCAAATATTTATGGGGCCACAAGAAACGTTAACTAACTATCACATCAATACCAATCCTATACGAGGCCAAGTAGTGGTAGCCAACAGAAATGCAAAAAATATGGCCACACAAAGATTATTCCTTCTCTATCTTAAACTCTCCCACTACCGTATGGTTATTCACTCGTCTACTATACGTTTCTAGACAGAAACTGCAGTTTACCAATGTGGTCGTTATTGCATCCAACCATGTGGCATGAAAGCAAGTACAAAAAGAAAACATATAAAAAAATTTAAAAAATCATCAAAAATAATACCTTAAAAGAAAGACCACGTTAAAGTACATTAAATGAGTGAACTTCTGTTAAGCACAGAGCAATAATACGACCGTAAGCTTAAGGCCCATGATGCGTAGCCTGACCAAGGCACAAACGCCACGTTCTTACTGAACTTTTACTAAATTATGAAAATAAGCTCCCTTAAGGGGTTTGGAGGTAGTCTCACATCTGCTATCAACATCTGGACTTTATTAAAGAGCAGTTTTGAGACATTATGATACCTATGTTAACATCACCAAAATCGACAGCTGCGTCCTCACATCTGTCCAGTGCTGCTTCCCAGGAACAAGTAGACCTGTGCACACTCGCCTAACCATTGTTCATTAAAAAGGTGGTGGAAAGGATGGTTCACCAACTTGACAGAGACAATACTTGTGCCTTCACCATCCCTCTGATCTGACTTACACACTATCTTTGCCAAACTCTTTTGTGTTTAGGAGGTTGGTACTATCCTACCAAAGAAACACTCTACTCATACACTGCTATGACCTCTGACCAAAACTTTCTGCTACTTCACATAATAACTCATTCATACAGTCCAAGGTCGCATAAGGGAAAGAATGCAGGGAAACATGGTACATACGAAACAGAAAATCAGTGAATAATAAATAAACACCGCTTGGTCCATTCTCTTCTGCTTGTTACTCACAGACTGACTTCTGCAGAGTAAAAACACTCTCGCTTTATTTCTCCTGTACTGGAATTTATTGAGAAAAATATGGAATGGCACAACAAGTTCAATTTCACTGGATAACTAAAAAAGTACATGTTTAAGAAAAATATTGTAAAAAATACAGAACTTTCATTAATGGTAAAACAAAACTAGCTAAACATGTATGAAAAACAACAACATTATCAATGACCCTGGTATACATTCTTTAAATATAAAAAATGCGAATAAAAAAGTTTAACATTAAATGAAGGCAATCTAATGCAGCTTGCTCTTCAGAAGCATCTGGAATGAATAAATCTGACTTTATTTAGGAGAACAACAAGGTCGTTATCACAATAATGAAGTGTTTGTGGTTACTGATTTAAAGAATAATCCTTGGTTTATAGCTAAAGACACAGCTGAAATATTAGAACAAGACATTCCAAAACAATTGTTTGCTACCATGTTAGAGAAAAACATTACAAAAACTTAAACAGGCACAAACCGCCAAATGAACCTCGTCATACAGTTTTTTTTTTTTTAATGAAGCAGTCTTATATTTCGAATTATGATATCCAAAATGAAACAAGCTGAAAAATTTCAAGATTACACAACATGATGTATATCAAATGAAAGAGAAAGTAACTCACTTGGAAATTTTAATATAATTACAGATGATGGATTAAAATTACAGATGAACAAATAAAACATTTAATTCAGTCAGCTGATAATGGTTTGCATACAGTACAAGAAAAAAAACAGACAAAGAGATATATTATTACCTCATGTCTTTCCTCAAACATTCGAGAAGAAATTAAGATCAACTTCTGTTCTTTTAAAATTATTTGATGATGACTATGGATATAACTATTATGTCATTAGAAAACAAAGAAGAAACCTACAAAAACTATTGAACAATGTTAAGTGTATACAACCATATTTTGAAGAAATGTTAAGACTCAATTATGATCTAATTCAGTTATGAGAGAAAATTTATGACCTGTGTGCTATCGTAATTATTTTAATATTTTGGACAGATACACAGAATATCAACTGATTAATGATAAAATTATACTGAGTTAGCATGAAAGTTCAGGTGCCTGAAATTATATCCTCCTAATAATATTTCTATACATTAAACAAGATGAATGATGTTTTAACCATTTATCAATCCATGCTTTATGAAAGACATGATTACATTTTGCTTTGACAAATTGATAAACTCGACCAGTTAAGCATATAGAACAATGAGGGTGCAGCATTACGGCCAGTTTAGCGTTTTCTGCTTCTGAAGAAGACATTCATTTATTAGGGTTTATGATTTTGTGTGTGAAAGAATCTGATAGATCCTGATGTTTTAGAATGTTTTCGCAGTTACTTATATCTTTAAATTCTGTCATAAAATCTTGAGACAATATTTCTGTCTGTGATATACCATCGCAATTAATTTTGTCCAAAATTGTCCTATAAAATCTTCAGACAATTCTTAATCATATGCGTAATATCTCAACCTAATTTTTCTTGAAATACTCATAAAGTCTTCATACAGTACTTGATCAATCGATATATAATGCTGCTTAATTTATCTTGAAACTCTTGTATAAAATCTTCAGATTATGGTTGGCCAAATGATTTATTATCCAAACATTCTTCATTTTGAAATTCTCTAATAATGTTTTCAGATAACTTTTGTTGTTGTTGTATCCCTTCCAGTCCAATTTATGTTGAAATTCACTCACGAATTTTTAAGTTAAGTTTAGTTCCATATCCCAGCCTATTTTATCTTTACATTCTCTTATAATATCCATCGAGTTTTCCTCTATTTTGTCTAGTATTCCAATCTAATTTATACTGAAATTATCTTATGGATATTTTAGTGAAGTTTTGATATCATATTGCATTCCAATTTAATTTGCCTTGTAATTTTCTCATAATGTATTCAGATTAATTTCGTAGAATTAATAAAGTATAACAGTTAATTTCATCTCAAACTTCTGTAATAAAACCTTCAGATAAATTAAATTGCATCCAAATATGTCCCAATATCATTTATTTTAAGTTCTGTCATGAAACCTTCCAATAATGCAAAACTTCAGATATAATCTTCTGTCCAGTTTCATTATACAGATCCTTAGTTTTAATATAATTAGTAACTTTACTTCTGTATATTTCGATTGTCGCTAAATACAATTTCTATAATTTCCCAAATAACAAGTTTTTCTTTTTATTGTTTACAATATTCCTTAATTACTGGTTCCTTTGCTTCCGTTTTCAGTTCCTCTGCATTTTAATTCACTTTCTCATAATTAATGTCAATGTCATAACCATTATTAATAAGATCAACAATCTATTGTTTTCTCATTTATAAATACCACTTATATTCTAATTGCTTACTTTTATGCTCTCCAATTATAGGATTTATTTTATATTAATAAAATACAAAAGAAGCTACAGATGATGTGAGGCCATGGCCTGAAAATTACATATAAAATATTTATCGTTATAAAAAGTTTTTTAAGTAAGGGAGCCAATTCAGGTATTGCTGTTGGTGCTGTTTGTCGTTCATGAACACCTACAATAAATATATTTGAGTTTATTAACTATAAAAGCCATCAGCTAAATTTAGGTACTAGGTTAGAGGATATTTGCATTCCATTATTTGAGCAAAAAGATTTGCATCTGATGAATAATATTTTGCATTTTTATATGGAATTCCAGTGATTACAAATTTAATCCATACAAATCTTAAACAAATGAAGATTAAATAAGTTGAATTTCTAAAAAATAATTAAATTAGATTCACAGAAATATAGTATGATAATCCACTACCTTTAGAATATTATTATATTCAAAATATTGTTCCTAATAAAAGTGTTTTGTACTAAATGGCAGCAACTCCAAGCTTATCTAATGCTGTAGCACCTACAATGAATATGTCTGAATTTATTCAGAAGAACAACTGTCAGTTAAATTTACTTAGTTAGTTTAAAGTTATTTGGGATCCATTCTTTTACGAAAAAGGTATTAATTACAAGCGATATTTTATGTTTTATTCATTATAACCTATCGAAACCAAATGCGCTGATTATTACTACTGAAAGTATTGAAAATAAAAATAGACATAAGTAAATCATTAACAATCATAATTTCCAATAAGAAAAGATAAAACATGACAATCCATTAGGTTTAGAATATGAATACATCCAAAATGAAAATAAACATGTAACTCCTAATAATTGAAATAGAGAACTTCATTTTTAATATCAGTTAGAATTGTTAAAAAACTAGAAATGAGTTTAAGAACTAAAGTTGCAGGTAAGATTAAAGACTATTCCATGACAACTTAGGAAATATTACTTGCATCTAAAATATACAAGAAGTACAGAACAGAATAAATCTCTACAAGTAAAACAACAACTGCAAGAAAATGAAAAAGAATGTTTACATTTAAAACATGTAGTACATAAAGTGGTAGAAATGAAGAAAGAATAGATTATTTACATTGCCTCGTCTAAGCACTATTATAAGAAAAAAGTATTTTAAAGTAGGGGGTCTTCAATGTAAATTACATTTACAAGGTAGATTTTCTACCTATAATAATGGCAGATTAGATGACGATAATTGTTTTATGTGCTAATTCAAGAATTAAAGCTAGTTGAAATCATATTTAAAAATATTTAGGTGTGCCTAATGAAAATAAAGAAAAAAAACAATCAAATGCACTTTAATGGTCTATAACATTATATTAAGATATTCTGTGAAGATACAAACAAATATATCAGTTTATTAATTCTCAAAGAAGTACAACATAGTCTAATAGTTCGTCTAATTGGTATCAAACAAGAAATAGTGGTACAGTTTAAAATTGAAAACGACACACATAAATAAAACGTATTGTGTCAGATAATTTGCCTAGTAGGGTATTAATGAAACTTCTTTTTGAAATCTATGAAAAATATCCTGACAAAAAATGTGGTTAGATAGAGCTTCTTGCATCTAATGTGTATGAAATATATGGAGTGTCTCAAATAATATTATAAGAGAAGCTACTCCAAATTCACAAATAAATTAAACTATCATTCTAATTTACTTACAACTCTTTCTTAAAGTATTCATAAACACTACATATTTGTTCACCTGTGAGATAAAATGAACAATTCACATTCACATCAGTTATTGGTCAACAGATATAAGTATTTTAACACCAGGATAACATATGTCTAGAGAGAATGAAAGCACAAATATACTCATTTGAGTTGTATCCATTTAAAACATAAAATTTTTATAATACATTTACAAAAGACTATGGGTAACGATTCATTCACCTGACCAAATTTGCATCACTGATGTAGATGACACTGAAGAATTAGAAAATATAAATATCTACCAGAAGCTGTTAAAAGATAGTGAAAACTTATGATAATGTCAGTAGTAAGAGAATGGTACTACCTGAAAACGAAGAATCTGTCTGGAAACAGTTTTGTATACTGCTTGGAAGGCGGCGGGTGGGTCAACTCCCGAAAACTGAAAGGTTAGCGAGTACGAGCAGGAGAGATAAAACACTTCGGTATGGCGGTTACATAACTTTGCAACGATGAGCACGTAGGTGCGAAGCCATATTCCCATTGTAAGTAGTACAAAGTCCCTATATGAATCGAAGCTGAAGCGAAGTGTCCCAGACATCTGTTCTTGATAAAATGGGCTGTATCTGGAGTGGAGCTCATGGATCTGGACAGCGCCTGCTAGAGGGCGCTGTCATCGGTGTTGGTGTCATAGTGCCAACTTATGAACTTGCACCTATGCTGTGGCATTGTAGCTATCGATATCACAACCAGAGAATTACTGGGTGAAATTTATAATGAATAATTAATTTTTATGCATAATGGATATACTGAGCAACAACTTTTATAAAATAATGTGCTGTTTATTTACCAAACTATTAGGTGAATTTTCAAATCTTAATCATTATAATACACTTGTTTACCTATCTTTCTCAAAACTTTTTCAACAACTACACAACAGGATAATTAATTTTCTCTGACTCATGATCATAAAAAATCATTTTATTTTGCCTTTCGTTTATATATAATTGGGTTAGACTGAATAACACTTTTAATTTAGAAGATTTCTGTTGACCCGTTGCCTGTATATCCTTTTGAAAATTTCTTTAAGTTTACTGTTGCTCATGTTATCACCTATCCATTTATAATTTCTTTGTAAGTAAAATTTCTTCCACCTTTTTTTCTTCAAGTGTTATGTTAAATCTTTCTTCAACAATAGTTTCAGTGTAGTAAAAACTGAGTGATTAATAATATTATATTTTTCATTAATTATTGAAATTTGTTGCTATAGAATTCTATACCACTGTCAGTTTGTTGATGTTTAGGATACCATACCTTGAATATTATATCTTTTACTGGAATACCACAAGCAAATTTTGAAACAATCCATCAATAACAGTTAATAAGTATTTATATCCTTCATTTGTTTTTGATATTCCTTTCAAGTGCCTGAATATATTTCTGCTACATCAGCTTGCCACTAATCATCTAAAAGAAACAACCCTTCTTCTTTTAAAACTTCTTCCCATTGGTTTATGTCTCTGATCAACAATTTCTTCAGAAATATTCACTCCTACTACGAGAATATTTAACAAATTTACTCTTTTTTTAACATATTACACAAAACCCTCATTCCTCAGTCTTCCATACAGCAATAGCTGATGCAAAGTCTGCTTTAGTTGAAAATACTTCTTTCACTAAATACTGTTCAGTAATAGCATGATATCCACTAACTGGATCTTGTACATCTATGAATCTTCTAGATTTAAATTCTATATAAACCTTACTTATCACTGAGCCAGGTGGCACAGTGGTTAGCACACTGGACTCGCATTCAGGAGGACAATGGTTCAATCCCATCTCCGGCCATCCTGATTTAGGTTTTCCGTGATTTCCCTAAATCGTTTCAGGCAAATGCCGGGATGATTCCTTTGAAAGAGCATGGCCGATTTCCTTCCCAATCCTTCCCTAACCCGAGCTTGCGCTCCGTCACTAATGACCTCATGGTCGACGGGACGTTAAACACTAACCACCACCACCACCTTACTTATCTTAAAAATTTTATGTAAGTCTTTATGAAATTCATTAATTAAGTTATTTGTTTCAGGGTCTAATTCACTTAATTCATTATATATTTTTGTATTTTTTAATCAAATTCAAAATTTATTCTAATTATTCTAATTCCTCAGATCTTATTTTATTATTTAATTTGATTTTTTCAGTGTTTTTCTCACTTACCATATTTTAAAAAATGGCTATTTACTGAGTTCAAATTTTCGTTAATTTTGCATTAGTCTAACAACAGTTGTAAAACAAATAGGTACAAATAGCCAGATTTTACTTCATCCAAATTTTGTATTCTCTCAGTATTAAAGTATTGATCATTTTTTCCCAAATAGTTTCCTAGTTGTATTGGTATATTACCACCGTATAAAATAAAAACAAATTTTATAATTTTTGTTTTACAACAACAAATCCAGACAGTACCAAGATGATCAGATGTACCTAAATTTACTATTTCAGGTTCTTATTCTCTTGGATGAAAAGGTAGTTCATGAATTATGTAAAAATCACAAAAGAGTTTAATTTTAAATTGCTTAGCAAGTTTTTCCATGTCAAAATTACTTTATTCATTAAGATGGAGATCGATTATATTTTGCAATTGTTTTTATTACCGTTCCTTTCTTCTTCTCCATTGCAAGACTATTATGTTCTTCTAATTCTTTATCACATTTATTTTTGTTTATTACTGCATTTGCTATAACAGCTGATCCTCCAGCTATTGAACCATGGGTAGCTAACTATGGTAATGTAGCCCATAATAATGGAAGAAAACCTCCTTTATATTGTCTTAAGCTAGAACCTACCTTCTTTTTAGTTTGATGTTCAAATAATCAGATAAAATTATCAATACTATGTAACTGTTCAGTACTGACTTTAATTTTTTGGTTTAATCTTGCCACTAGGTAGGAATCTGTATTCAGTGCTTAAGCTATTCATTAATATAGATAAAAATTTTGTGTGAATTAATAATTTTTACAATCCCCTTCCATTTTCATCAAACTCTAACCCAGTACCTAATGTTCTTTAACCACTCATTATTCCTCTGATTGCTATTGTAGCTAATTATTCTCCACATAATACATCAGAAGCATGAATTCTCTCTTTTGGTGCTTGTTTAAGTTGTTCAGTTTACATGTTTCATGTAACTGGTTTATATTCTTATTACCACAAGCTAGTTTCTTAAGTGAATGGTCCATAGTACAAATATGCTGGTTGTGCAACTCTGGCACTGATAAATTATTTAAAGTTCAGTTTACTAATACTTTACCATGCTTTTCATTTTTCGAAAGTGTGTGAGGAAGATTATTGAGAAATCTAATCAAATATGGAATTCCTTTTGGCACTCAATTTATTTGATTACATTTGTGTTATTTTCATTATGGAAATTTTTGTTTACAGCAGATTCTGTGGTATGAATTACTGCTAATCCATCGATTAGTATATGAATATCATTCAGCCTAACATATTCAACTGGTTTTCTGAATATTTATTAATTAACCCTTTGGCAAAAGTTGAATCTACATCTGTTTTAATTTTAGGGAATAGACAGCAACAATTTCTTTTATAAAACTTTTACATGTTTTACCTCTACTTTATTTTATTTTATTTGCATTATTTTCAGTATATTATACCCCTGAATGGTAAAACATATCTGCATAACTTTATAGATCAACAGCAACAAATTTTTTGTTCACATCATCTATAATAACATATTTTTCAGTTAACAGATTCATTCATCCTTCTGTACCTTTATATCCTTTTTCACTAATAGTTAATTTATCTCTATTGAATCCAACTGGTGAAGAACCAGAAAATTTAAATGTACAAATAGGTTTTAATCCAAAAACTTTAGCTTCGCCATGGTTAATATGATTTATTATTATTTCACTTGTATATACTTTTTTAACATTTCCTATTTTAGTCTCTTCTTCATATTTTTTCAGTGATGCTTGCACTTCTCTTCACTTAATGTATAGTCAAACGAAGCAGGATGCTCATCAGGCCAGTTGTGCAGTGGACTTTGGTTTGATACATCTCCAAATTCCTCTAAAAGTCTATGATAATACGAAACCATTTGCTTTTCTACCTCTTTACTTTGTTCAGCTGCTTTCAGAACATTAGCACCTAATCCTTCAATTCTTGTTTTACCTGTTCAACTGCACGAACAACAGGCTGATCTCCTGTTTCCTATTTTCCATGCTCTATTTTTGTTTATTTTTCCAAAACTGAATCTTCCTTTCAGGTCTTTAACTTTTTTCTGATTCTTTTCGTTCTTTTAACATCTTCTGGGTAGTATTTTGCAAACATTTACTAAAGATAAGAATCATTAAACAAATATTTTTTAACATTTAATGTTTATGTTTGAGTACACAAAACCTTGTAACTAGATCAACCACAGCTATGAGTAGTTATCTTGTACATTAATAAACCACTTAGTCTGTGTTTTGTTCTTGATTATTAGATTGCTACCAGTGTTGTCATGGCAGTAAAGCTTGAATTATCATGTAAAAATCTATACAATAATAAATCCAGAGGGAATAACAACCCTGAGACACCCACTGATATATTTGTACACATGTAACTAAATCGTTAGAGCTATAAAGCTCATTCATTGTCTTACAGAATAAAACAGCGCTAAAAGTGCATATGTCTTAGAATAATACAGACTTATTCCAATATAATGGATGTGCCATAAACAGATTATAACATAGTGATCTATTGGTAAGGTTAAAATAAATTAAAGGCTATTAAGACCTAATTTTGGAACAGAATGAAAAACCAAGAAGTGGTTGCCACAAAATGGAATGACACTCTACCTGGACCAAACCTACTGAGAAAGTAGCTATTGACTTAAAAGCCAATCCTGAAAACTGCACTTACTACTTCTCTGGTCTATACATAAGTGCAGGGGCTGATGACCTTAGTAGTTAAGTCCCATAAGATTTCACACATATACATAAGAGCAAACAGGGGATGTAGCTGCATGATGTGTCATATGACGACAAGAAATTAAACAGCTTGCCTGTAGATGGCTCTTCATGCACTTACCGCTTCTCTGGTCTACCATATTTGCGGACAAGGGATGTGGCTGTGTCATACTGAGGATAAGAAATTAAACAGCTGGCCTGCAGATAGCTCAAGCATGTGCTGATGGGTATAGGCTCAAACAAGTAATTGGTGTTACTTTGGGGGACACACGAATGGTGAATGAGAACAAGGAATATTGAGATAAAAAGTACAAAAACTTTTTTGAAAAATCCTATAGAATATAGTAGGATAGCTGACATACATTTTCATTGATAATACCTGTAAGTTATGCTAACTCTTGAGTATTTAATGACTTAAAAGAGGGACATAATATACATATATCATGACAACGAAACAAATCTGCCAGCAGCATCAACTAAATAAACCTAAAACTTAAAAAAACTTTAACGACTTTTAAATTCTAAAAAATTATTGTTTTGTAAAAATATTTTAAAAATTCTTCAGTTTTTTACAGTTAAAAGGCGATAGTAAATGGTGTTTTTTTATTTTGAAGAATGACATCATCAAATACTGCTAGCCAATTATCTTGGGATTGAACTAATGATACAATTTCATCGTTATTATTAATAAATGTAGTGATATCATTATTTTTATCTTCAACTTTTTACCCCATTTTGTAAATTATTCATACTTTGGTTACTCTAAACTCTTGCAGTAAATAAACAAATGATACATTTTCTCCCATCCTGGAGCTAGCATATAACTGTCAATCATTAATGTGGTTTCCCCACAACTTATTGCATATCAAAAAGAGCTGGGCAAGAGCTTTCCATACTTAGTCTTTGATTTCTTCTCAGGAAGTCTTATTTTTGGTTGTCAGTCAGTTTTGCAGTCTTGTCTGTGTTTCATTTGATTAATTAAAATTATATCAGTATTGAATGAGTTGCTAATTCTATTAAGTGGTATTCGTCACTTCTCATAAAGATTGCTTATATCTACATGAGAAAGTTTCAGTGATGTCGCAGTATTTGGTTTTTATACAAGAATCCTAACTCCAATTATTGCATAAAAAATAATAGCCTGTATTGTGACAGAGTAACAACAGATATTACTGCTGGTCAATAATGCTAGAAAAAGTGGGAAAAAGTTACTGTGAAAAAAGCCTAATATGCACATTAAAGTGGATGAAATTTTAAATAGAGGTATTATTGACAGTGTAATTAAACCATACACGAATAAAAAGACAGAGTTGAAAGTGTATTAAGATTTAGTAATGATACTGTTGAAGTCAATGAAATGATTGTTGCTAGTGATGCCCCAAAATTATTCCATTTGAATTAATCAACACAGATTTTAGTTTAGCTGAAGGAAGGACTTGATTTTCATTAGGAAACCAATATTATTGCTTCATTCAAGCGTAATGCTGATTTTGGTGGAACAGTAATTTATGAACCACATTATCCTGAGTTATTCCAGTTTATGATAAAAATCAGAATTCATAAATATCTACTACTGATGAAATGATAATATGAGTTCAATGGGGCATGTCTAACAGTTGATTTAGGAATGACTTAATAAAATTTTATTCTTATTAAACAAATATGATTGAGAGCCACCAGTTTCAGTCATTCCCTCTGAATGGGAAAAGTAAATACAACCTAAATGTTACTAATAAGGATACTGAGATTAATATGATTTTTGGTGATTGTTGAGTTCACACATGTGCTGAGCTATACAGGAGTTTCGATATTGTTCAAGCTGATGGATCAGATTATCCAGCATCTGATAGAGTCTCCAATAAAAAGTTAATTGATAACTATGTGTCAAAACTATTTGACTTTGGGATGACAAACGAATGAAATAATATTTTATCTAGAACAGAAAATCCTTTTATTTCTTTATCTGTTTTTCAGCATCTGACTTCATCTCTTGCTGATAAAATAAGAATGGGAGCAGCAAGACAATTAAAGTACTGTATCCACTTGAAATGTTAGGAGTATATTTTAAAGATTCTAAGGAAATTATATGAGAAGGTGATATTTGTCTTCAAGTGTTGGAGATGATATTCTTATATGGGCTAATGTAAATAATGGTCATCAAGTTCAAGCTTCACTCCTAAATAAATGAAAAACTGTTGTAAAAAGTATAGAAAGTCGTCGACCTTTTGTTTAATACGAGTCAAATTATGAGCAAGAAAGTATTTTGAGAATCCCTAAAGTACCTATATCTTTTTATAAACAATAAACTGTAGAGTTTCTGGTATTGGTTAACAAGAAAAATTTCGAGCTGTACATTACACATTACTTTACCTCACTGGAGTTTGATAAGCCATATTTTGTTTTTGTTGTGTTTCAAAACAATCATAAAAATAACCAGGTGCCTAATTCCTTAATATATGATGATGTCAAGCCACAGAATATCTATTTGAAAATAGGAGGAATCAAGTCTTCCCTCAGGAGATGTTGAATATTAATCTACCAGATAATTTTCTCAAAATATATTAGACATTTCATGAGTTTAAACATTTTACAAGACTGAAAGGAGATGTTGATATGAATCCTTATAACTTCATAACAAATTATACAATGTGTATCATAAATTTCATTCATAGATAAAATATAATAGCCACACAAAAAGCTTTAAAATTTTGTGTGACTTTCAGGTGATAAAATGCCAATATATACCTTGGCATATGTAACAATGTATGGTAGAAAGAATCTCACATATGGTGCACAACACAGTGTTAACTCAGAATTTTTAATTAGTCCATTTTGTGTAGATTATATTAGCATTTTGAATTGTCAAAAACGTTGAATATATGCTTGAGAATTTACTTAAAAGATGGATATACATGTAAAGAATGTGTAAGAGGATACAAGAAAATGTAGCTTACATGTGAATGTCGTACAACTGTAGCCAAATGGTACATTCAAAAACATGTAGAATCAACAATTCATAACATTTTACATCTGCTAAAGAACGGAAAATTAGGGAAATTTTAGGTAAGGAATAGAACATAAAAATATGAAAATCATAATGATAATAAAGGAATCGGCTCATCTTATTTTATTAAACTCGATTTTTTTCTTTAAAATGGAACATATGAAAAAAGTATTCTGCTCGTTTCACTTCTCTTAAGTTTCTACAGATTTTATAATAAATTTTATGTTTTTAAAAAGAAAATAAGTGAGTCAGAACAGAAATGTTGGAATAGTGTTGTGAATCAGTAGGCTCAGTCTAATTCTTTCATAAGAAAGTCGAAAGAAATAGAAGATGGTGCTCACCATAGTTCCTGTGTTTGGCCCAGGAGAAAAAAGGACAACATATGTGGCCATGTCCTGCAACCAAAGCAGCAGGGAACAGGTGTAGTTAATCTTCAAAGTAGTGTGTGACACCACACAGGCTGAGGGAAGCACTGACTTTCCCATAGTCACAGACATGCTACTCAATTTAGAGTGTACATGTGCACCAAGCATGTCTGTCCACTGCTAGTCTAGTCCAGGCTGCAGTCCAGTAAGGCAGCATCTGAGTTGTTCAGCCCCATGCAGAAAGACACCTAAATACCGATCATGATACCATAAAGCCACCATGCATGATGCCAGGGAAACCATAGCTAAGCGATTCATGGAAAATAGTTTCTGCAAGGGTGGGAATATGAGAGTGCACACTACTCATTCACTGTTATTTTCTATTGCTACATACCCATTATGTCCAGAGCAGCTAATATCAAGTCCTAAGAAAACTAAAATAGATTTCTGATATCATTCAAGTAAAGGTGGAGGTGTAGTCTGTGGAGTAAGCCTGTGACTGGCCAGTAGGATCCTTTCTTCATACTATTAGGAGGGGTAGGGTGGACAGTCCATCGTGCTGACGGTCTTTTACCCCATGCAAGATCCCTGGCACTCATTTGACATCTCCATGGAACTGGGCATCCTGGAGGGTCTAGAAGCAGGAAAAATTCCTTCACCCTATCTGGACTGAATGTAGGCTGTCCAGCGGTGGGTGTAGAGATTTACCTGCTAGACCAACATGGCCCCATCATCTTAGTAACTGATGACAGTTCTCTTTGTGTCAAAGAATTGTTTTGTAGCAGTTGTGTTTGCCACTGAGTGGGTCTGTTTTCATACGAACAGCGATTTTGTACTACATTAATGAGCTTTTATTTCGTTTGCTTTACCCACTTAGAATATGCTCCCAAATAACCTTTGTACTACCAAGCCAGAAAGCACTTCCAGATATTTATTGCCTGATTTAGTAAACTTGATTATTAATCAGGCTCGTTTTCACTACATGGACATACAGATTAACAAACACTGAATTTGACATTCTGCTCAAATATAACTTTGGTAATTTTACCATCAGTGATTGAGATTTTTTTTGAGTCATCAGTCTTCTGACTGATTTGATGAGGCCTGTCACGAATTCCTCTCCTGTGCCAATCTCTTCATCTAAGAGTAGTACTTGCAACCTTTGTCCTCAATTAGTTGCTGGATCTATTGCAATATCTGCCTTCCTCGACAGCTCCTGCACTCTACAGCTGCCTCTAGTACCATAGAAGTCACTCCCTTATGTCTTAACACATGTGCTATCATCCTGCCCCTTCTCCTTGTCAGTGTTTTCTGTATATTCCTTTCCTCTCAGATCCTGCTCAGAACCTCCTCATTCCTTACCTTTTCAGGCCACCTAATTTCCAACATTCGTCTGTAGCACCACATCCCAAATGCTTTGATTCTCTTCTGTTCCGGATTTCCCACAATCCATGTTTCACTACAATACAACCATACAACAAGGTAATAATCAATACTTGCAGCGTGAAATATTTAACATGGTGTCTGATTTTACCACGAGCTTGCTGCTTCATTTAGTGCTGTCGTCATCAAACTCCAGCCTGGGGTCTGCATGTGGCCTGAAACAAATATTCATGTGGATTGTGGTTCCCAGACGTATTTTATAATAATGTGCATCTAGCAACTAGCAGCTGAATCCAGAGACTCAACTAATGCTTAGAACTTCCTAAGAGCGTAGTGGTCCTTCTAATTCTTACTTACAAACAAAAATACCTACAGAAACAGTCCCATTTTAATAATTGCTTATTCGTAATTGACGTTGACTGATTCTACCCTCTTGAGTCGGGCAGTTACCACAGAGTCAGAGGGGTAAGTAACATGGCCACTACGAGATTATAGGATGTTATAGAGGGAATGTGTTATTGTTTCTCTTTTAGTACTGATAAATTATGGTTGTGCGAAACTCATACCAGTTAGCAGCTGTAGTATAAACATTGACACAGAAGTTACATTGATTCGTGCATGTGCATAACAGTCACAGTAATCTTCTAATGCAGTAGGTGTATGTAACAAATGATATGAAATGAAATTAAGGGCGTTGCAATACATCACAGTGAGTAGAAGGGAAATAGTATTCAACACATTTAGTAAACATTTGTGATTGTGTCTCACATAGCATAATGCATTTCATTCAGGTACAAATTACTGTTATTAGTTAATCAACCACTCACACTGACAACATACACTTCCTCACGCAGTTACAGAGTCACTGTGGCTACTGAGTGTTGCAGTAGTCAGAAACAGAGCAGTTGACACAAAGTGTTCCAAATAGTGCTGACTTTTGTGTATCAGTACTTGGGGGCCGTTGGTCAACTAATCACGTCCTTGCTATAACTAGTCTATTGGAAGCTGATAACAAACTAATTTATATGGGTTACCAGTTAATAATAAGGTCAATACATAAGTGGCCTGAGGTATCGACCCACTCGCCAGTATTGGCTCTTAAGCAAAAAAGTTTGACGATGGCAGATTTAGTGTATCACTGCACCACCTCTTTAGGTGCCATGTAACTGAGACAGCGACTTACAGGCTGTAGTGAGACAAATTCTTCTTTGGTTGATAATGTTTGAGATACATGTTAAATATTGCTTTAAAATATATTATCGTTCTTTGAAAATTTAAAATGATTAAAACCCACCAAATTTCAGTCAGTTTTATTCTGAAAAAGTGGAATAATTTGATGCAACTGATACTTCCACAAAAACCAGCTTCATTACTGTAAATATTTCTGCTTGATCTCTATGTTAGTTTCTGAAGTTCCGCTTCATAAGTTAACACGTTAACTTTGCCAGTAGACCAGTAATTACCACACAGTAAATAAAGTCACTTGCAGAATTACTTCTGTAGGTATTGACAAGTGAAGTCAGTATGAAACAAAATACCTTATATGTAACTTCTTCGATACACAGGACGACATCTTCTTTATCTAATTAAACTAAAAAAGTTAGTCACTCGTGCATAATAAACTCTCCAAATATTTGTGCTTTTTATTGTCTTTTTTTTGCTGAAGCTAGTCGTTTTACAGTATAGTTCTATACGGAAAATCGTTTCAGTTATTGTAAAGATACGCTCCTTTGTATTTCAGAGTAAAATGCAGATCAGTAAAAAAAGATGAGATCATTATTCAATGTTATGTTGTTAATTTTCGCCCTTCATATTATCCTTTTTCTTTTTTTTGTGAATGAAATACATTACAGTCCTTGTAACAATATATAAACTATGCATAAAAAAACTACATATGACTTGTGTCTCTGCTGGTGCTACCTGTTGTCTGTGTTGAAACACAATAATCCAGTCCAGTTCACGATAGTAAACACTTCTGCAAATGTTAACACGGCCCTTTCTGATTGCAATGTAAATAAAAGAAAAAAAGAACATAACATGCTTCCTTTCCTGATACATTATACATAACTTGACAATAGCATACGTGAGCATGTAAAGACACATTTTACTAAATTGTATCCATACATATCGATACATATAGTCGTGACTTATTCAAACAGATACACAGCTTCAAAGACACGACTATATATGTCTGGTTTTACTGTAGCACGTCATATCTACATCTACATCTACATCCATACTCCGCAAGCCACCTGACGGTGTGTGGCGGAGGGTACCTTGAGTACCTCTATTGGTTCTCCCTTCTATTCCAGTCTCGTATTGTTCGTGGAAAGAAGGATTGTCGGTATGCCTCTGTGTGGGCTCTAATCTCTCTGATTTTATCCTCATGGTCTCTTCGCGAGATATATGTAGGAGGGAGCAATATACTGCTTCACTCTTCGGTGAAGGTATGTTCTCGAAACTTTGACAAAAGCCCGTACCGAGCTACTGAGCGTCTCTCCTGCAGAGTCTTCCACTGGAGTTTATCTGTTATCTCCGTAACGCTTTCGCGATTACTAAATGATCCTGTAACGAAGCGCGCTGCTCTCCGTTGGATCTTCTCTATATCTTCTATCAACCCTATCTGGTACGGATCCCACACTGCTGAGCAGTATTCAAGCAGTGGGCGAACAAGCGTACTGTATCCTACTTCCTTTGTTTTCGGATTGCATTTCCTTAGGATTCTTCCAATGAATCTCAGTCTGGCATCTGCTTTACCGACGATCAACATTATATGATCATTCCATTTTAAATCACTCCTAATGCGTACTCCCAGATAATTTATGGTATTAACTGTTTCCAGTTGCTGACCTGCTATTTTGTAGCTAAATGATAAAGGATCTATCTTTCTGTGTATTCTCAGCACATTACACTTGTCTACATTGTGATTCAATTGCCATTCCATGCACCATGCGTCAATTCGCTGCAGATTCTCCTGCATTTCAGTACAATTTTCCATTGTTACAACCTCTCGATACACCACAGCATCATCTGCAAAAAGCCTCAGTGAACTTCCGATGTCATCCACCAGGTCATTTATGTATATTGTGAATAGCAACGGTCCTATGACACTCCACTGCGGCACACCTGAAATCACTCTTACTTCGGAAGACTTCTCTCCATTGAGAATGACATGCTGCGTCTTGTTATCTAGGAACTCCTCAATCCAATCACACAATTGTTCTGATAGTCCATATGCTCTTACTTTGTTCATTATACGACTGTGGGGAACTGTATCGAACGCCTTGCGGAAGTCAAGAAACACGGCATCTACCTGTGAACCCGTGTCTATGGCTCTCTGAGTCTCGTGGACGAATAGCGCGAGCTGGGTTTCACATGACCGTCTTTTTGGAAACCCATGCTGATTCCTACAGAGTAGATTTCTAGTCTCCAGAAAAGTCATTATACTCGAACACAATACGTGTTCCAAAATTCTACAACTGATCTACGTTAGAGATATAGGTCTATAGTTCTGCACATCTGTTCGACGTCCCTTCTTGAAAACGGGGATGACCTGTGCCCTTTTCCAATCCTTTGGAACGCTACGCTCTTCTAGAGACCTACGGTACACTGCTGCAAGGAGGGGGGCAAGTTCCTTCGCGTACTCTGTGTAAAATCGAACTGGTATCCCATCAGGTCCAGAGGCCTTTCCTCTTTTGAGCGATTTTAATTGTTTCTCTATCCCTCTGTCGTCTATTTCGATATCTACCATTTTGTCATCTGTGCGACAATCTAGAGAAGGAACTACAGTGCAATCTTCCTCTGTGAAACAACTTTGGAAAAAGACATTTAGTATTTCGGCCTTTAGTCTGTCATCCTCTGTTTCAGTACCATTTTGGTCACAGAGTGTCTGGACATTTTGTTTTGATCCACCTACCGCTTTGATATAAGACCAAAATTTCTTAGGATTTTCTGCCAAGTCAGTACATAGAACTATACTTTCGAATTCAATGAACGCCTCTCGCATAGCCCTCCTCACACTACATTTCGCTTCGCGTAATTTTTGTTTGTCTGCAAGGCTTTGGCTATGTTTATGTTTGCTGTGAAGTTCCCTTTGCTTCCGCAGCAGTTTTCTAATTCGGTTGTTGTACCACGGTGGCTCTTTTCCATCTCTTACGATCTTGCTTGGCACATACTCATCTAACGCATTATGTACGACGGTTTTGAACTTTGTCCACTGATCCTCAACACTATCTGTACTTGAGACAAAACTTTTGTGTTGAGCCAACAGGTACTCTGAAATCCGCTTTTTGTCACTTTTTCTAAACAGAAAAATCTTCCTACCCTTTTTAATATTCCTATTTGCGGCTGAAATCATCGATGCCGTAACCGCTTTATGATCGCTGATTCCCTGTTCTGCGTTAACTTTTTCAAATAGTTCGGGTCTGTTTGTCACCAGAAGGTCTAATATGTTATCGCCACGAGTCGGTTCTCTGTTTAACTGCTCAAGGTAGTTTTCAGATAAAGCACTTAAAAAAATTTCACTGGATTTTTTGTCCCTGCCACCCGTTATGAACGTCTGAGTCTGCCAGTCTATATCCGGCAAATTAAAATCTCCACCCAGAACTATAACATGGTGGGGAAATCTACTCGAAATATTTTCCAAATTATCCTTCAGGTGCTCAGCCACAACAGCTGCTGAGCCAGGGGGCCTATAGAGACGTCCAATTACCATGTCTGAGCCTGCTTTAACCGTGACCTTCACCCAAATCATTTCACATTTCGGATCTCCGTCAATTTCCTTCGATACTATTGCACTTCTTATCGCTATAAACACGCCTCCCCCTTCACTGTCCAGCCTGTCTCTGCGGTATACATTCCAATCTGAGTTTAGGATTTCATTACTGTTTACGTCTGGTTTCAGCCAACTTTCTGTCCCTAGTACTATATGGGCGTTGTGACCGTTTATTAATGAGAACAGTTCTGGGACCTTTCTATAGACGCTCCTGCAGTTTACTAACAGCACATTAATATTGTTATTCCCTGTTGCATTTTGGCTACTCCTACCTTGCCGCGTCTCAGGAGGCGTCTTGTCGGGCCTAGGGAGGGGATTCTCTAACCTAAAAAACCCCCATATGCACTCCACACGTACTCCGCAACCCTTGTAGCCGCTTCCGGCGTGTAGTGCACGCCTGACCTATTCAGGGGGACCCTACATTTCTCCACCCGATAGCGGAGGTCGAGAAATTTGCACCCCAGATCTCCGCAGAATCGTCTGAGCCTCTGGTTTAAGCCTTCCACTCGGCTCCAAACCAGAGGACCGCGATCGGTTCTGGGAACGATACTACAAATAGTTAGCTCTGATTTCACCCCACGAGCGAGGCTTTCCGCCTTCACCAATTCCGCCAACCGCCTGTACGAACTGAGGATGACCTCTGAACCCAGACGGCAGGAGTCATTGGTGCCGACATGAGCAATAATTTGCAGTCGGGTGCACCCAGTGCTCTCTATCGCCGCCGGTAGGGCCTCCTCCACATCTCGGATGAGACCCCCCGGCAAGCAGACAGAGTGAACACTGGCCTTCTTCCCCGACCTTCTCGCTATTTCCCTAAGGGGCTCCATCACCCGCCGTTGGAGCTCCCAATAACTAATAAACCCCTCGCCCCGTGTGCCTGCTCGGACCTTGCTGAAGGAGCAGCCACTTGTCCACCCACAGGCAGAGCGGGCGATGCCACACGGCCAGCCTCCACATTGACCCTCCACCTCGTGCGCCGGGAACGCCGCTGAACCCGCCACTCCCGTTGGGGAAAGGGTGGTCCAACCGCGCCCAGTACCCGCGAAGATGTCTCGACAGCAGGGACAGTGGGTGAAGCATGTAACACCTGGGATGTACCTTGCGACGCACCAGACTCCCCACTGCCGCTACACTCCGAGGCAGCAGCCTGAAGACGGCTGACCGCGGCCATCAACACGCTCAGCTGTTCGCGAACAGTGGCCAGCTCCTCCTGCGTCCGTACACAGCAGTCACACATCCTATCCATCCTAAGGAATCAATTTACTGAAGAGAGTTAATCAACCTTTAACTAGACTGCTAATTCACTAAAGGCGGCTGTTTATTCACCAAATTGTGGTTGGTAGCTACTTCTTATAGAAAACAATGAAAATAGCACTACCTGTCTCTGGACTGTATTGAAAACAAACACTAGCACTACTGGCACTATGGTTGACTAAAGGGACTCTCTCTGACTGTATTCAAAAGAAACACGAAATCTATGGAACACTATTAATAGCACCCGACAATTAAAGCTTCCTAAAAGCAAATACACACGGAAGAAGAAGGGACAAGTAGGAAAAATACAGTTAATACTTAAATTAAGGTAGCTCGCTGCACAGCAGACGTAAAGCAGACGGCAGTTACGACGACACTGACTCTACTGGCACTATGGCTGACTAAAGGGACTCTCTCTGACGATATTCAAAACAAACACGAAATCTATGGAACACTATTAAACAGCAACCGACAATTAAAGCTTCCTAAAAGCAAATACACACGGAAGAAGAAGTGACAAGTAAGAAAAATAAAGTTAATACTTAAATTAAGGTAGCTCGCTGCACAGCAGACGTGAAGCAGACGGCAGTTACGACGACACATACAAATAGGTTTTACCAAGACTAATTAGTATTGTAGTATTTTGAATGGAAAATAGTTTCTAGCACTTGCATTACAAGCTAGTGCCAGTTTAACTTGGTGTGTTTCAACGTAAGGTACCATTTCTTCTACATACCAATGTGCACTTTTATATTTATGCTGAAGTCGGGACCCCAAAATTACGCAGCTTACCAAAAATAAGAATTTCATCCGCTTTTTGTTTATTCTGCTTTGCAGTTTTAGTGGTGAGTTCAGCTTTAAGCCCTATACAGACGAGTGGGTTTGCACATCATATTGTGAAATCTGATTTGTATTTCTCACATTTGTTAAAATTTTCATCAAATAAGACTCACTATGTAAAACTTGCAATAGAAGTCCTTAATCTTGGTTTTGTCTGTTTTGGATATAATTTTCTAAAACACTCATGTGCTCTAGATCTTTTTGAGTCTCATTGATCTAGTTATTTTTCTCCATGTTATTGATGAAGTATTTTCCTTTTTAACATTCTATGTAGTATTCTCTTTTAAATATTACATCTTACTTATTACACATAGGTAAAATAATTTCTATATCAGTTTGATTCATAAGTGTTTCCTCAAATATAAAAAGATATATACCTTATTATTATTACAATCGTAACCGAAATGTTTTCTTTGAAAACAATGTTTCCAGTTTTAGACGTTGTTATACTTTCGTAAATTTTCAAATTATAAGTAATGAGACTGTATCGAAGTTTGTATGAGAATTATTGAAAATTAATTTTCCTTGTCGAAAAAGGAAGTGAACTTGATCATGCTAAGGACTGTAAGAGCCTCATTCACACCTGTAACAAGTTACGACAGCTATCTTGCTGAAGGAACAGCTGGCTTCTACCTTGGGTATTCCATACGGAAGACGTGTTTTCAGAATAATATGAGTATGTTAAGAGGATCCGTGAAATAAAATTCGTCGACGGCCCTGGAGGAAACAGAAAAAGCCAAAGAGAGGAATACAGAGAGAGACACAGAGCGGGTGAGAGGGACAGAAAAAGAGAGAGAAACAGAGGGAGGGTGGGGGGGGGGGTGTTGTGAGAGAAGGTAGAGAGGGACAGACATTTAATTGCCAAATGGAAGTGACCTTTTCAGACTTCGGTATGAAATTTTCTGAAAAGACCTCCTAAAGGAGGCGCACGTTGGACATTGAGCTCTGCGGCCCTGATTGCAGTGCCAGTAATTGAGCGAATGCTCCGTGCAAGAGAGAAGAAGGGAAACCTTTCTCACGAATGAAGGGGCATCTGTCGAGCCATCGCGCTATTGGTCGCACGCGCCCGTGTGAATGGTGGGGGCCAGACGGGCCGGTCGCAGTTCACAGACCCCTCCCCCTCTCTCTCTCTCTCTGGCTCCTGCCGGCAATCCCACTGACAAAAAGGACGGCAGCGCAGAGCAGAGCTCAGCTCAGCTGCCTGGCCCGCGCCGAAGATTGCCGACACGGCCGTCCGCTCCGCTGACGGATGGCCCGCTCCGCTGATGAGGGATTCCCGACAAGAAAGGATTCCCGGGGCCCGAGTGGAGGGCCGCCTTCTTGCGACCGCCTTTCCGGGACATTTGTCACCGCCGCCGCAGCGAACGAGACGAACGAGGCGCTCGGCCGTTGACGTAACTACTCTCCCACCCAACACCGAGTGTCGCCTGTCTTTCGTGTGTGCACCAACATTGTGGCTTTTCACGGCTTACTCTCCATCAGCTCTATTGTAATATAGTGATGTGGGGGTAAGTCACTCGTGAAATAGGGTGTTACTTTTAAGTGCCTCTGGCGTATCAGAAGATGACTTCACAAAAGTATCAGACATACAAAAAAATTGGCCAGGTACGAGAAGGAATCGCGCACTGACGGTTCCGTGCAAACTTAATTAAAGTTAAGTGTATGTATGTATGTATGTATGTATGTATTATTATTATTTGTGTTACGCCCTTGAAGAGCCTATTTAGAGTAAACTTCATGTCCATTTCCCTGTTGTTTTCTCTTTACGTTCTGCCCAGACTTCACTCATTCGTGTGCTGTGTTTCTGCTTCTGTTCTTCGAGCCACCTCATGTCCTGTATTGTCTTGGGCTTGTCTTTCTTCCTGTTCGCCCAGTGTTCCTTCATTCTCTGGTTGTGTTCTTGTCGTCTCTATTTGGTCCATTGTGTTCGTTTGTTGTGTGGTGTCTCGTGTAATTCGTTTCTTCTGATTAGGTTCCTGAGGAGTGGTTTGTTTTGTGTTCTTTCCTGTGTGATGTTCCACGTCATTTCTTACTTCATCCATCCATTTGCTGTTTTTCCTTGTGCTAACTCTGTCCAAGGTCTGTCTCGTTGTCCCTATGTCGTACCATTCTGGTGACGTGTCCGTAAAACTGTAGTCTTCGTTTCCTGATTTGGTCTGTTATTTTCACTGAGTGTTGGTATAGTTCTTCAGCTTGCCTCTTTATCCACACCCCGTCTTTTTGTGTCGCTCAGAATATTTTCCTGCGTATTTTCCGTTCCGTCTTCTCTGTCTGTTTGATTCGTGTCTGTCCTTGTACTTCTGTCGTCTCGGCAGTGTATAGTGCTTCTGGTAGCACCACCGTCTCGTAGTGTCGTAAGTTGGCCTTTCGTGAGATAGTTTTCTTACTGTAGTGAGTCCAAGTCAGTTTGTAGGCTTTCTCCGGTTTCGCTCTTCTCTCTTCATTAGATACCTTATTTCGTCCTGTAATCTGCATTGTTGCTCCTATGTACTTGAAATTTTCTGTTCTATGTATTGTCCCGTATTTTGTGTGTAGTGATGGGTCTTGTTGGGTACTCATTAACTGTGTTTTCTCGTATGATATATGTAGTCCGGTCTTGGTTGCGATTTCGTGTAGTTATTCTGTGGCTCTTATTGTTTTTGTTTCTCATACAGTTACGATGGCTAAATCGTCTGCGAACGGTAGACACTTGACTCTTACTTTTCCTAACAGGACTCATTTCTGTGTCTTTTCCCATTCATTCACTATTTTGGCCAGTACTATGTTGAACAGTAATGGCGAGAGGCCGTCACCCTGCCTGACTGCTGATTTCGAAATGTTCTGAGAGCTCTCCACTTAACTTCAATTTAGATGTCGTGTTTGTTAGAGTTTGCTGAATTATGGTTGTGTCTTCCTATCTACTCTGTATTCTTTCAGGATTTTAAAGAGTCGTAGGCCTTCTTGAAGTTTACGAAGATGATGGTTATTGTTAGGATGACGACGAACGAGTCGTCGCCAATGCTAAATACACTACTGGCCATTAAAATTGCTACACCACGAAGATGACGTGCTACAAACGCGAAATTTAACCGACAGCAAGAAGATGCTGTGATATGCAAATGATCAGCTATTCAAAGCATTCACACAAGGTTGGCGCCGGTGGCGACACCTACAAGGTGCTGACATGAGGAAAGTTTCCAACCGATTTCTCATACACAAACAGCAGTTGACCGGCGTTGCCTGGTGAAACGTTGTTGTGATGCCTCGTGTATGGAGGAGAAATGCGTACCATCACGTTTGCGACTTTGATAAAGATCGGATTGTAGCCTACAGCGATTGCGGTTTATCGTATCGCGACATTGCTGCTCGCGTTGGTCGAGATCCAATGACTGTTTTCAGAATATGGAATCGGTGGGTTCATGAGGGTAATACGGAACGCCGTGCTGGATCCCAATGGCCTCGTATCACTAGCAGTCGAGATGACAGGCATCTTACCCGCATCGCTGTAACGGATCATGCAGCCACGTCTCGATCCCTGAGTCAACAGATGGGGACGTTTGCAAGACAACAACCATCTGCACGAACAGTTGGACGACGTTTGCAGCAGCTTGGACCATCAGCTACGAGACCGTGGCTGCGGCTACCCTTGACGCTGCATCACAGACAGGAGCGCCTGCGATGGTATACTCAACGACGAACCTGGGTGCACGAATGGCAAAACGTCATTTTTTCGGATGAATCCAGGTTCCGTTTACAGCATCATGATAGTGGCATCCGTGTTTGGTGGCATCGCTGTGTACGCACATTGGAAACATGTATTCGTCATCGCCATACTGGCGTATCACCTGGCGTGATGATATGGGGTGACATTTGTTACACGTCTCGGTCACCTCTTCTTTGCATTGACTCCACTTTGAACAGTGGACGTTACATTTCAGATGTGTTACGACCCGTGGCTCTACCCTTCATTCGATCCCTGCGAAAAACCTACATTTCAGCAGGATAAATGACGACCGCATGTTGCAGGTCCTGTACGGCCCTTTCTGGATACAGAAAATGTTCGACGGCTGCCCTGGCCAGCACATTCTCCAGATCTCTCACCAACTGAAAACGTCTGGTCAGTGGTGGCAGAGCAACTGGCTCGTCAAAATACGCCAGTCACTACTCTTGATGAACTGTGGTATCGTGTTGAAGCTGCATGGTCAGCTATATCTGTACACGCCATCCAAGCTCTGTATGACTCAATGCCCAGGCGTATCAAGGCCGTTATTACTGACAGAGGTGGTTATTTTGGGTACTGATTTCTCAGGATCTATGTACCTAAATTGCATGAAAATGTAATCACATGTCAGTTCTAGTATAATGTATTTGTCCAATGAATACCCGTTTATCATCTGCATTTCTTCTTGGTGTAGCAATTTTAATGGCCAGTAGTGTAAAAACATATAAATTATAGCAGGTTTTTCAGTAACGTCAATAAGGTGCTGGCTGCATGGTCTGGATCTGCAACGACTAAAATAATTAGAAGTTTGAGGTAAAAAATAATATATATTATACTTAACTGTTTGTACAGGATTCTTCTTGACTGCACACATATACTTATAAACAGATAGCTGTTGAGGCCTCACTTAGGTCATAAGTTACGAAGCGCCTTGTTAGATCTTGATTCCTATCAGCAGAAGGCTATGCTACTCTGCTACTTGACGTCCCGAGCAAGAGTGGACGAGAGCTCGCTGGGAACTTGATACAAGCCGCGGGGCGGCGCTGGTCGCTACTCGCGGGTCCAACGATACTGATACGGACCGCGGTCGATAACTGCAACCCCTAACAATTGTGTT
This sequence comes from Schistocerca cancellata, assembly GCF_023864275.1. Taxonomy (NCBI): domain Eukaryota; kingdom Metazoa; phylum Arthropoda; class Insecta; order Orthoptera; family Acrididae; genus Schistocerca; species Schistocerca cancellata. The sequence continues at coordinate 718,338,739 of NC_064630.1, forward strand.
ATCGAACCTTGATACCACATTCCCCCCGCAAATCTGCGAATGACCGTTGAATATGGCTTACGACCGCCGGGTGGAGGACGCCATGATGACGTAGTCGAGGAGTGGGGAGCCTGGCTGCAGGCGAGGCATAACCACCCGCACCCTTCTATTCGGACCGAGGGGAGACAGCAAACGCCTCGAAACTTACTCCAGGGTGCACGTCATACTGAGGTGTCTGCGCTTCTACAACTATGAGAGGAACCGAAGTGTCGACCCTCATCGGGTCGGTGAGCCCGACCGGCAACAATGACTGGAAACCAGGAAGTGCAGACTGTTCTACGGCGGTGGACGGCGTTGTAACGGAATTTCACTGTGCCCTATCACAGTTGAAGGCACCTTGTCCATATGGCTATCCGGTCGCCGCAACTATGCTGGCACTGCGGGCGATTCCGGCTCGAGACACGGCGTCCGCGCTGGCGCGTCGTCACGTGACAAAGGCGAAGAAGCTACGGGCGCTGGCACCCAGGGGCGAGGAGAGCGCGGAAGAGGTCCCCGCGGGGGCAGCCCCGTCGGCGCCGACACTGGAAACGTAGGGCAAGTGGCAGAGACCCCACGACTAAAGAGGCGCAGCCCGCATCTCGTGGTCGTGCGGTAGCGTTCTCGCTTCCCACGCCCGGGTTCCCGGGTTCGATTCCCGGCGGGGTCAGGGATTTTCTCTGCCTCGTGATGGCTGGGTGTTGTGTGCTGTCCTTAGGTTAGTTAGGTTTAAGTAGTTCTAAGTTCTAGGGGACTTATGACCACAGCAGTTGAGTCCCATAGTGCTCAGAGCCATTTGAACCATTTTTAAAGAGGCGCATCTGATTCTGATGCCTGCGCACCTCACCAGATGGACCTGATATAACAAACACAGCGCGGCCAAGATGGCGAAGTATGTGCCCTTTCAACCATCGGCGATTGCCGCGGGAATGACGAAAACAAACAATATCATCTGGCAAGATTTTATGGGTTTGCTGTGGCAAAGAAACGCGGTGCGGAGGGTGCAACAAATTCATCAGAGTTCTGTGAGGACGACCACGCAACAATTCAGGCGGCGAAGCACCGTCACGTGGCTGCGATCCGTACGAAGATAAAAACATCAAAAGAGCGTCCTCGCGAGAATGAGAGTCGTGCAATTTAGACATTTGGTACTTAAACGTCCGAACGAATCCTTCAGCGGCTCCGTTCTATTGAGGGTAGAACGGTGCTGAAGTTAAATGCTGAATACCATTAGCTTCACAAAACGTTTCGAACCTTGCGCACACAAATTGACGTCCATTGTCGGTGACAATGACTAGTGGCAATCCTTCTATGCAAAATATGTAAGACAAGGCTTTGATGGTAGAAGACCATATCGTTGATGATATGCGAACAACAAATGGAAAATCGCTAAAAGAATCGACAAGAATTAACCATCTTGCGTCCCAAAAAGGACCAGCGAAATCTAAATATAAGCGATTCCATGGCAAAGTTGCCTTAGGCCAAGAGAAAAATTTCTGCGGCGGTGCGGATTGGTTTTCTGCACCCACAGAACAAGAAGAACAAATCTTGGTTATGTCAGCATCAAAACGAAACCAGGTACAGTGACGACGAGCTAACTGTTTTGCCCGTACGATACTCCAATTACCTTAGTGAAGAAGTCGTAGCACAGCTGACTGCAAAGAACGTGGAACAAGAACACGAGACTGAACGTTCTCAGCCGACCGGGGGGGCCGAGCGGTTCTGGACGCTGCAGTCTGGAACCGCGCGACCGCTACGGTCGCAGGTTCGAATCCTGCCTCGGGCATGGATGTGTGTGATGTCCTTAGGTTAGTTAGGTTTAAGTAGTTCTGAGTTCTAGGGGACTGATGACCTCAGAAGTCGCATAGTGCTCAGAGCCGTGTTTTTGATCGTTCTCCGTGGGGAGCAGGACGACACAACGTTGGGCAACCAGTCGTTGTCTGTGCACAAAAAACGATGAACCAACTGATTTTCAATCCGACTTTTAGAAAAAGGCGATTGCGTAGTGACATAACACGTAACAACACTTAATACTGGGTCGTTAGCTGTTGCTGTGGCTGGACGACGAAAGTCAACAGGAAAACTTTCTACAACATCATCATTTTGCACACCAATGAACATACAAGGCTGTTCGGAAGAGTCGAACAGCGGGTCTTCAGCTATTGGCAATCGGGATAACGCGTCGGCGTTATCGTGCTGGGCGGTGGGCCGATAGAAGATATCGTAACGGAACTGCGACAAAAATAGTGAACAGCGACGCGGAGGCACGGGCTTTGACGGGTGAAACAAAGACGTCAAAGGCTTATGGTGAGTGAGAACTGTAAACTTGTGACCATATAAGAAGTCTTGGAATTTCGTAACTCCAAAAATCAAAGCGTGAGCTTCCTTCCCGATCTGGACTAGTTACGTTGCGCAAAGGAGAGTAGCTTCGATGCAAATGCGATCGGACGATCGCGCAAACTAATTTTGTGAGCAAAAACAGCTCCGATCCCGAAATCGGAAGCGTCAACCATGAGGACAAGAGGTTTTTTATGATCAAAGGGCGTAAAACGTACTAGACAACAACGCAGATTTTAGCTGCTCAAAGGCACATCTCATTATGGCGACCAATTGACCGGAACGTTCTTTCGACATAGCCGATGTAACGGTGCTGCAAGAGATGAAGCGTGAGGCAAAAACTTGTGATAATAAGTGACCTTTCCAAGGCCGGATTGTAATTCTTTTGCTGTCTTGGGTGCTGGTAGCTCTGATATTGCTCTTAAATGATCCGGACTTGGATCGATGCCTTGAGAGTTTATTACGTGTCCGAAGTAGGATAACTGTTTAGAAAGTAATGTACACTTCTCTTTATTGAGTTAAAGTACATTCTCACGTAACACTTCAAATAACTGTCTCAAATCATGCAAAAGTTCATGTAGCCTAGAATCAGAAACTACGATGTCATCAACACTTAAGGATTCGACGCACAAAGAGTCTGTAAATACTGCTGAAATAGTGCCGGTGCAGAGGGACATCCGAACGGAAGCCTCTTGAATTTGTAGAGATCTAAATGTGTATTCACGACAAGAATCTTCTGGGATTCGTCATCCAGAGGAATTTGAAGATTTGCATCTTGCAAATCTAACTTAGGAAGTGTTCAGAACTACCCCGAATGACCCAGATACACTGAAAGTACACATATCAAAAAAAGTTTTGCATCACCCTGGTTCCCAGAACTACCGAAGATAGACTTTGACTGTGGATATTGTATCACAGACACAGTCCCTTTGACTGTACAGAAATGTCACTAAACCCGCTCAAAGATGTAAACAACCTTGCATGAGCACTGCCTATTAGACGGAGGGGCGCGACAGGCGATCAGCTCCAGTCATTCCACCAGGAAGGAGGTACACGACGTGTTGTCTGTAGTTCAACCATGCCTAGACTCAATACTGCTGTTAGATCGCGTCCGCAATGTTTCCTTATGCCAGGAAGGGATCTCAACAAGGGAAGCGTTTAGGCGTCTCGGAGTCGATGACATGCCTCCCTCAGGCCACCCAAGGGCTACAACTGATGTGGATGACCTCTAACTAACGATTATGGTTCGGAGAAACATTGACAGCAATGCCACCATGTTGAATAATGCAGCCACAGGACGTCGTATTATGACTCAAACTGTGCGCAATAGGCTGCATGATGCTGCACTTTTCTCTCGACGTCCATGGCGAGGTCCATCTTTGCAACCACGACTCTATGCAGCGCGGTACTTATGGGCCCAAAAAGATCCGAATGGACTGCTCAGGATTGGCATCACGTTCTCTTCACCGATGAGTGTCTTATAGGCCTTCAACCAGACAATCGCCGGCGGCGGTGGTCTAGCGGTTCTAGGCGCTCAGTCCGGAGCCGCGCGACTGCTACGGTCGCAGGTTCGAATCCTGCTTCGGACATGGATGTGTGTGATGTCCTTAGGTTAGTTAGGTTTAAATAGTTCTAAGTTCTAGGGGACTGATGACCATCGATGTTAAGTCCCATAGTGCTCCGAGCCATTTGAACCATTTTTGAACCAGACAAGCGCTGGAGACGTGTTTGGAGGCAACCCGGTCAGGCTCAACGCCTTAGACACACTGTCCAGCACCGGGATTAGCCGAGCGGTCTTGGGCGCTGCAGTTATGGACTGTGCAGCTGATCCCGACGGAGGTTCGAGTGCTCCCTCGGGCATGGGTGTGTGTGTTTGTCCTTAGGATAATTTAGTTTAAGTAGTGCGTAAGCTTAGGGACTATGACCTTAGCAGTTAAGTTCCATAAGATTTAACACACATTCGACACACACACACACTGTCCAGCGTGTGCGGCAAGGTGGAGGTTCCCTGCTGTTTTGAGGTGGCATTATGTGGGGCCGACGTACGCCACTGGTGGTCATGGTAGGCGCCCTACGATACGTGAATGCCATCCTCCGACCGATAGTGCAAACATATCAGCAGCATACTGGCGAGGCACTCGTCTTCATGGACGACAATTCGCACCTCCATCGTGCAAATCGTGTGAATTACTTCCATCAGGATAACGACATCGCTCGGTTAGAGTGGCCAACATGTTCTCCAGACATGGACCCTATCGATCATGCCTTGGATAGATTGAAAAGGGCAGTTTATGGACAAAGCGACACACCAACCACTCCGGGGAATCCACCCCGAATCGCCGTTGAGGAGTAGGACAATTTGGACCAACAGTGCTTTGATGAACTTGTAGATAGTATGCCACGACGAATACAGGCATGCATCAATGCAAGAGGATATGCTACTAGGTATTAGAGGTATCTGTATGTACAGCAACCTGGATCATCTTCTCTGAAGGTCTCGCTGTATGGTGATACAACACGCAATGTGTGGTTTTCATGAGCAATAAAAAGGGCGGAAATAATGTTAATGTTGATCTCTATTCCAATTTTTTTTACAGGTTCTCGAACTCTCGGAACCGAGGTGATGCGTGTATATTATATTGTGGCTGCGTGAGTACAGATGGCACACATGTGACTGATAGGAAACTACACAGTGGCAAAGCTAGTGGCAAGGATGGTCAGTGGAATGATCAGTTGCCCCAAGGGGTGAACAAGCAAGATCTTGGTAGAGCTGAGAACATGGACCTCGAGAAGCTGTTGTGTTACAGTACTGTTGGGTGGATATCAATATGGTATGTGCAAAGGTATGCCCACTGTGTGAACACAATAGCCTGTTGGTGCAGTTGGTGTCTTTTCCTGGCCAGCAATCCCGGTGAAGGCAATGCAAGGAACAACTGCATGTCAGAAGAACCACTAACTGTGCGCTTTTCCAGTTGATGGTTTAGCACTGGTGGTGTATGGTTGACACAGTGCCCTGTGTGGTACATGAATGACAGTTTGGTTGTATCTGGTTGTGACAACGTTCTGTATGGATGTCTAAAGTTGTCAAGTGTCAAGTTGTGACTGTTTGTTGATGGCATACTGGTGTGGGGCTGTGTGCACTGGAGCGAGAGATATTCTTATTGATAACTGTATGCTGTGAGCTTGATTAATTGTAATAATTGCAAAGTGCTTTGCTGAAACTATGTCATGTGTGACAATTGTTGGCATTATATAATAAGAATTTATTAAGTGATATGTGTAGATAGTTTGGTAGAAGGTTGTGTATAACTTGTTATGTTAGATATCTGGAGTAATGGTAGTAGCAGACCAACGCATACTAATGGTAGATGAGTCTAAGAATCGTTTTTTTTTTCATATCCATTGGTACTGGTTATGGTCGAAGGTTAAGCACTGTATTTTTTTAATGCTGTTGTGCATTTATATACGTTAGACCAAAGGTTGGAATTTATTTTTTGTTAATGGAACCCTGTTTTTACAATCTTTATGGGCTATAGAAACATGTCCTTTTGTTAAGGTGTTTTACTGTTGCAATATGAGAAGTATTTTGATGTTAAATAAAATCATAGATAAACTGAGCCAACATGTGCATATCCCCTATCCTGAACCCCACTTCACCTTTCCTATGCTACAAAAATTAGTTACACACCACATTGATTCTGTTCTTTTCTTTTTATGAAATAATGGAATCTCTAGTCTTTCATTAAATTTATCATTTTATTAATATTTTTTCTTATTACCACATATGTCATTAGGAATGTTCTTGATGGTTGGACCAAAGGCATCTCAACTGGTGTAGAACTTTTAAAACCTCTAATTTGCTGATGAAACCGTGCTTTTACCCAGCAGCGAAGATGAACTTGCTGAACTATTACCAAAAGTAAAAGACATTAGCCTATTGTACGGGTTGTACCTGAATCTCAGCAAGTCCAAACTTATGATAACTTATCAAGGAACAGAGTTTCAACTCACAGGTCAATTAAAGGGAATGGAAGTAGTGCATTCTTTCATCTGTCTTGGGTCAACCATCTGTGACACGGGAAGCAGTGAGGATAAGAAGACAGAGAACTCTAGGGCTAGTAGCTATGAAAAAGCTCACGAGGATCTGGCAGAAGAGAGCAACAACGAATACCACAAAGGTCCGACTTGTTGAAGCACTTGCGTTTCTCATCTGCTTACATGGCTGTGAGACATGTTCCCTTAAAGCCAGAGACAAACAGCATGTCGATGCGGTTGAGCTTTGGTGTTGCTGCAGGATAAACTGGACTGGAAGAAGAAAAAATGTGTCCGCTATTGAGCAATTCGGTATCTCCTCGTGCGTTTCTTCTCGTGTTAACCAAAAGATTCTTCAGTTCTTTCGCCGTATGGTGAGAAGAGATGGAGAAACCCTAGTGAAAATAATTATGGAAGTGAAGATCGAGCGCAATAGCTGGGGGCAGAGCAGCGAACAGGTGGAATGATCAAATCGAGTAGATCTCTAATCTATCTCTGCATCAGGTTGTAAGAGTAGCTGGTAACCCTCTGGGACGGAGACGCCTGGTTCACTGGATCGCGACGCTCCGCAATGAGCACAACGTGCTGTGACGATGATGATTTATTTCCCTGATGTGGTCAGTGAGTTTTCAGCATCCAGCCGATTGCTTAGGCTTCAGGATATTGCACTGCTTTCTCATCTACTGAGAAACTGAACAGGTGGACTCACTCGAAAGGAATACAGCGCAGCGTCCAAAATCGGCAATTACATTTGTATATTTATTCATTCATCCACGGATCACCTCACCATGACGCAGGATTTGTTATCACAATACGATGAAAATACGTAGATCTAATGTAAACACACGCGGAATATATACGTCTGAGTTCGTTTATCAGGATAGGAGCAGTGGACGCCCATGGCTATGTTGAAGGAATCATCCCGGCTTTGCCATAAATTATTTAAAAAAAACTATTGAAAACCTAAATCAGGTTGGCTGGACAAAAGAAACTCCATGCTCCTGAATGCAAAGTGAATGTCTTTAAACTGCACTGTCCCGTTCGATTGGTCCCTAGTGAAATAGGTTCTCTTGATCGTACACGAACATCAATTTATACCAAATATAATAAAAACATACTCTTGAACTGCTCCACTGCACACACTATGGACACTAGCTGTTGCCTTAAGAATGACGAACATAAACGTCTCGATGTCCACCCTGCTGGAAAAATGGGTCTGCATCCCCCTGGATGAGCGAGATGTTGAGTTCAAGATAATGGTAAGACGTTAATATCATGCACTATAGATATTGGCACAATCGATTATGAACGAATTACATTCTCATTTTGTTTTACAATATGGCAGGATATGTATTGTTATTAACCCTTGCTATGAGTTCTCTATGTAATCTTAAACTGTGTAGTGTACATTACTTACGAAGAATTTTTTAACTGCCTTCACAAATATATGTATTGTAGTAATATTTTTCATCTCCTTGGACGTTTTTATACAATTTTTTCACAGTTTGAGTACGCTGCTTGAATTTTTTGTTTTCCCCCCTTCATAATTGCATGTCTAAAGTGGCTGTTGTTCCATGATTATGTATAGAACTGTTAGTTAATCACTTATTAACGTTTTACCTGATATTTACAATAGACTGATAAAATGTATTCACTTGTTGCAGTAAGGATCCAATTTATCTGAATAGTTCTTTACAATGAGCCCGATTGCTATTTTAGTTATTTTCTTATGAGCCTTTTCTGCACTTTGAAAACTATATCCGTGTTTTACGCCAGTGATTCTGATAATAGAATCCTATAGCTGAGAACTGAGTGTGTGTAGGAACAGAATGACACTGACACCACAAGGAATTCGCTGTTAGAAACCACCACTAGAATCCTAACAGCACAACATGTTGATGACATCTACTTTCTTTTTTACAGTATCTTTGTCTGTTAATTGCATCTGAATAAGAAGCAACCCTCACGCCTAACACCTGTTTGTTACACAAGCCACATGTTTATACTTTATTTTCAATCCGACAATTATTTTCACTCTCTGTGTGAAGTGCTTGCTGTTTATCTTCATTACGTTCAATGTTAATTTTCTTACTTTCTGCCCACCAGTAAGAAGCACTGAAGCTTTCCTTTGCCTTCACTACTAGGAGTTCAGGTGTTTTATCACAGGATAAGATGTTTCTGTCATCAACAGAGATGACATTTTCTCCATGATTTATACTGCCTGGAAAGTCACCAATAGACATTAAAAACAGAACTGCACCCAATACACTACCCTGAGGCATACCTCTGTTTATATTTTACTTGTGTGAGAACTATTTTGCTGGAAATTTATCAGCAGCTGACATTTGAACTATCTCTACTTTCTACACCCTATTTTCATGTAAGAATAGAACCATTCGTTTTCTTCTCCTCTTCGACGTAATGTTTATCGTTTTTAGTAGTATTTTATAGTCAGCAGCGTTAGCAGCCTTAAAAACTCTAATACTATGCCTGTAACACAATTATCATTGTCAAGAGCGTTAAGTACTACTTATGTGAACTCTGTTATGGCCGATATTGTACTTCTCCCGTTTCGGATGCTAACCACGCTTTGTAAAAAGTTTCTGCATGTCAGTGTAACTCATTAGTCTATCATGAGTAATTCTGTTATTTTTGAGAACGCTGATAATGAAACTGGGCTGCATTTTTCTATATTTTCTGCACTACTTTCCTTTATAAAGGACAAAACTCAAGCGCACTTAAGATACTCGGTTAAAATACCTCAACTAAACGATACATTTATTATATTTGTTAAGGGAGCCTGCATACAGTTCATGCACGCTTCCAGAACAGCTGCTGGAGCCTCACCTATCCCTGATGATTAATTTTTTAATTCCTATATTGTCTTCCTGACGTCAAGTTCTGTTGTGGAAAACAGTATCGTTTTACATGCTGTGTAACTCATTATGGTTTCTACATGTTTTTTACGAATATTTTGTAGCAACTTTTCCGGAATACAAGAGAAATAGTGATTTACAAAATTTCCATTTCCTGAAGAATTTTTGTTGCTTTACCCTCATCTTTCAGTTATGTAGTTCTACACTTGTATGCATTTTTTCCAGTTTCATGTTTTACTACATGCCATATACTACTTTGCTTTTATTTTGTGCATTTTACATAATTCTGTAATTGATGATTTTGTAGCATGTTATACCCTCCTGTATGTATTTTTATATCTGTAATAACAATTTAGGAACTGTCGTTTAGTATGGTGCTTTTACGCAGAACTTAAAATTTTAAATATTTTGGAGGACTTTCTAATACCCAAAGTTATCCATCCCCATTCCTTAAGCCGGCCGGAGTGACCGTGCGGTTGTAGGCGCTACAGTCTGGAGCCGAGCGACCGCTACGGTCGCAGGATCGAATCCTGCCTCGGGCATGGATGTGTATGATGTTCTTAGGTTAGTTAGGTTTAATTAATTCTAAGTTCTAGGCGACTAATGACCTCAGACGTTAAGTCGCGTAGTGCTCAGAGCCATTTGAACCATTTGAACCCATTCCTTACCTACTGCTGTTGAAACAACTACTTCTGCAAATACGTCCTCAAAAATTAAATTAAACAGTGTGCTGAATTTAGAGACCTTAGCATATGCACTGTTTTCAATCTATACAATTCATCACAGGTTTGTTTTCTCAGTACACTAGAAAACAGTATACAATTCGCTTTCCAAGGCGATCCTTCTGTAGGTCCGCAATCGGCAGGTTTTACCAAGCCTCTCTTCAGCTATATTATCTGGCTGTTACGGTCATAGAGGCGACTGTTTTCCACAAATTTTTACTATTTTCCCTGTCGCTATCGATAAATACATGGTTTAAGGCTGATGCTGAAGTTTTTGACCATAGGAGCAGTGTTTACCATTTGTGCCACTCTAAAAATGTTCAGAATGTTTAGGAAGACACTACTAATGTCACCCTCAACACGTGTCTTACTATTCATATCTTCACATATTGTTATGTTAGTTTAGGGCTGGACTCTTTCCAAGGCTTTAGTTAATTTGTTGAGGAACTGCTGAAAGGAGAAAATACAAAAATTCTGTAAATGAAGCAGGCGAAAGGGAATAAAAACGTCTAAAAATGTGATTGACAGTAACAGCAAAGTGGCTGGGCGGGAGTGGCTAGGGGAAAAATGTATGGATTTAGAAGCATATATCACTAGCAGAAAGATAGCCTACACGGAAGTTAAGGAGACCTTTGGAGAGAAGAGAAGCACCTGTATGAATATCAAGAGCACGGATGAAGAACAAATCTTAAAGAAAGAAGGGAAAGCTGAAAGGTGGTTCAAAATGGTTCAAATGGCTCTGAGCAGTATGGGACTTAACCTCTGAGGTCATCAGTCAGCTAGAATGTAGAACTACTTAAACCTAACTAACCTAAGGACACCACACACATCCATGCCCGAGGCAGGATTCGAACCTGCGACCGTAGCGGCCGCGCGGTTCCAGACTGAAGCGCCTAGAACCGCCCGGCCACAGCGTTCGGCGAGTTACCGCAGAATACAGGTTAAGGAAAGGAGAACCTGTATGTGTAGACTTAGAGAAAGCTTTTGACAGTGTTGACTGGAACAACGTCTATGAAATTCAGACGGTACCAAGGGTTAAATACTGGAAACGAAAGGCTTTTTAAAACCAGGCGGCCGTTGTAAGACACGACGGGCATGAAAGGGAAGCACTGGTGAAAAGTGGAGAGACAGGGTTGTAGCCTGTTCCCTACGTTATTCCATCTGTGCACTAAACAAGCATTTAGAGAAACAAAAGAAAAGTTTTTGTAGGACTTAAAGTCCAAGGAGAAGAAATAAAAACTCAGAGGTTTGACGATGACATTGTAATTCCCCTAGAGACAGTAAAGGGCTTGGAAGAGCAGATGAACGGAATGGACAGGGTCTTGAAAGGAGGATATAAGATGAACATCAACAAAAGCTAAACAAGGATAATGGAATGTAGTCGAATAAAATGAGGTGTTGCTGAAGGAATTAGACTAGGAAACGAGACACTTGAACTAGGAGATGAGTTTTGCTATTTGGGTAGCAAAATGACTGATGATAGCCGAAACAAAGAGGATATAAAATGTAGACTGTAAACGGCAATAAAAGCATCTCTGAAGAAGAGAAATTTGTTAATATCAAATATAGTGTTAAGTGTCAGGAAGTCTCCTCTTAAAGTACAGGGTGTACATAAAGTCCGTGAACACTTTCAACTATTTATTGCACAAGAATCAAACATTATACAGATATCGTACATATGTCATATTGAAGATAAACCCTGAACGTTTTTTTTTATGTATAGCGCCACAGCGTAGTTTGATAATCTGCCGATAGTCAGCGCTAGTTGCAAACATGGCGAGTTCAGGTGCGGATCGAGCTTTCTGTGTGTTGGAGTTCGACAAAAACAAGTGTGCTACAGCTGTTCAACGGATGTTTAGAACCAAGTACGGTAAGAAGCCATCAACAAGGAAGGCCATTTACCCCTGTCACAACAAATTCGTTACGATGGGTTGCTTGTGCCCAGCAAAGAGAAGCGGACGTCCCAGTGTGAGTGAAGTGAATGTGGAACGCATACGAGAGACATTCATAAGGAGTACAAAGAAATCGGTGCGTCGTGCATCCCGTGAACTCGGAATGGCTCCAATGACATTGTGGAAAGTCCTGCGACAGAAGCTGCCTATGAAAGAAGCTGTCTATGAAACCATCCACATTTGAGCTGCTGCATCGATGGATCGGCCGTGCTACAGAAGGGGACTTTTTTCTGGGGGGACACATTGAAGATCTGGTGTGTGTACCGCCTGTACCACGTGATGTAGCAGAGCTCCGGGAGAGAATTCGGGGAGCTACTGCCACAGTCGACGATCGACGATGCCATGCTGGGACGGGTATGGCACGAATTCGATTACCGTATTGACGTCTGCCGAGTCATTCATGGTTCGCATATCGAATGCTTGAAAAAAAAAAACTCTTTCAGAGTTTCTCTTCAAAATGCAGTATGTGTGACATCTGTACAATGTTTTGTTCTTGTGAAATAAATAATTGAAAGTGTTCCCGGACTTTATGTACACCCTGCATTTTTCTGGAGTATAGCCATGTACGGAAGTGAAACATGGACGATTAGCAATTTAGAAAAGAAGAGAATAGAGGCTTTTGAAATGTGGGGCTACAGACGAATGCTGAAGATTAGGTGGGTAGATCATGTACCTAATGAGGAATTACTGTATAGAACTGAGGAGAGAATAAATCTGAGGCACAACCTGACTAGAAGAAGGGATCGGTTTGGTAGGACATCTTCTGAGACATTAAGGAATCACCAATTTAGTACTGGAGAAAAGTGGGAGGTCGGGAATGGTAAAAATCGTAGAGGGAGACCAAGAGATTTCTACAGTAAGCAGATTCAGAAGGATGTAGGTTGCAGTAGTTACTTGGAGATGAATAGGCGTGCACGGGATAGAGTAGCTTGGAGAGTAGCATCAAACCAGTCTTCAGACTGAAGACCCCACAACAACAACCGCCATTATCATATACATGCTGAAATGTTACGGTACGTCTGACCTGTATACATGACATGTCATGGCCGAAAAACCGTAGTTCTCGTCTTACGTTTATCTACATAGTAGTCTAATTGTAATCAGATAATCTGTAGCCTTAAAATGTGTGCCATTTCTGATACAAACACAGAATCCCCCAGCCTCTATAGTAGTTCTCCTTTGCAACTTGCGTGGTCATATGGCTATTGAACTAACTGCTGAATTTCATTGTCTCTGCTAGTGTTCTGTTACGCAGTTCAAAGGCAGTCATTGAACTTGAAGCTGGTGTACGTTATTTTTAGTAGACTGCATATTTTGATGAAGAACAGATAATTATGAGCCAGTTTCTGTGGTGTTTGTCCTTATGGTTTCTATTTCCGCTCTGGTAACTGGTGAGAGTACACTCCAGTGTCCTACATTCTACTTTTTGTGTAACCACTGAAGAAATTTCTGAACTGGTTGAAACATTTTCAGAGGAGAGAAGCCCATTTTCATGATTTATCCCATAAAGGGCCTAGTCCTCCTACCAGTGCTTGTGAACAGGCAGCTGACCACATGGTGACCCATACCCACTCGCTATACTCTCATCAGTTACCTTAAACCTCAACCAACTTCTCCTTACCCACACTGTTAAGGTGCAGACCATGCCTTGTGCACCTCCATCTTTCTCTAGTCTCCACCGGTATCAGTGCAAAGTGCGCCTCGTCAGTAATCATTATCGTCATTTACAGCTCCGCACAGACTCTCCGAACACATGGTCGACGTACAAAGCTGTTTACTGAAGTTTCGTACACATCTGCGGGAGCAGAGGAGAAACGTCAGTTTGCAAGTTTCGTGGCGACAAGGGGCAAGCCACAGGTTCGGAGCAACAGTATTTTTCTGTCACGAAACAACAGCTTGTGTTTATGTATATACCGTGCGTCTCTTCTAAGAGTTATAAGGCGCATATTTTTCTGTGTTTCGACACATATTTACAATTTATTACAAAAAAATTTTAACACAGTTTTGATCGTATACGAGATTTACTATAGAGATAACCAGCTGCTGCACTACAACTCGCCGCAATACGCCAGTTTTCCCGTATCAACTCACCACCTCTCGAATGTTGTTCTCTGCGACTGCTCAGGCAGGGTGTCCAGGGCGTGACGGTTGTTCAACACCCATATGACCCCGTTGGAACTTACTATGTACCTATATGTATAGATTTTGACTTACATCGGAATATTTTATGATCTAAAGATGGCAGTAGCCGAAACCGGTAATAGTGAGTTGTAAGATCTGTGCGATAACGGCGGAGCTACCTCAAATAAGGTGCCACAATATGATCATGGAATCATTTACGGACTTCATATCTGTAGTTGATGGACTTATCTATACATTAGTACCCTTGTGTTTAACTCAAACAACTTTCACCGTATTGAGCTGCCATCTGACGTTAAACGTCGATTGTTTTCAAACCCTTCAGCTAACAGACACAATTGGTTGCTCCAGGTTGGTGCAAAGTTTCACTGGTTCCTAGCATCCTTTTCGCGAAACAGGAGTGCCAGACCCATCAGATAATAGTTCTAGAACACCAACAATAATTAATAAAGAAGCACAAACTTCATAGAAGTTTTGTACTTTTTTTAAAAAAAAATTCGGTTGTTTAGTGAAGGAACATTGTATAAAGGAAAACAAAATGAATGGAAAGATTTGTACACACATATTGCGAGTGGAGACGGCAGAAACGTCCATTCCTAAGTAGCGTGAATACGATATGGGTTAGACAGGAGAAGCTCCGACCAACGCCTGTCGCGTAACATCAGTATTAGAAATATAAATCTGAGTATAAAAAAGAGAAATACTACATTAAATACATCGGGGTTAACTGCGAAAGGCAGTAGTTATCCAGTAAAATAATGATATAAGTAAACTACAGAAAACTATGACATTCGATTATGGAAACGATAGCTGCTCTCTTTAGGCAGTACTACGTAAAAGTACAAAACAAATTGTAGGAATAAGAACACGGCAAAGATATTTACAAGTGATGCTATCAGCTGTCATGAAGACAGCGTGAAGAGTATCGATGTGGTACCGCCTCAGTAAGCAAACGATAAACCAAATATTTAATGGCATTTAGGTACATTTTCGATCCGTAAGCAATTTAGGTAGCTTTTAACACTCAATAAAATATAATATATGGTTTAGTTTCAAATAAATAAGGCTTTTAAAAATAGTTTATAATATCTGTTAGATCATGTTACAAACACGAATCTTTAGTAGTTAATGAAAAGTATTACATTACAAAGACTTGTTTTTCTCAACCTTATTCATTATCATTGGAAGAAACAAGGGCTACCAGCCAACATAAAAGTTTTTCAACACTATGGGACATAACTTGCTTTAAGTCTTCAACTTCGCTTTTTTTGATAACTGTTTCTCGTTGTCGATAATCTCCTTGACTAGGTAAAGGAAACTACTCGATCTTTAGTATTCGACTGTTTCTACAATACGTTTGTGTTCATGAGAGTACTAAAAATAATGATATTTGGATAGACTAAATTATGCTAAATTTCCGGTCAAATGCATTGTATGAATGAACACATTAAGGGAAAACACTTTCTAATCATTTTCAATCCTCACATATCGGTTAGGGCTAGACAAACCTTTGGCAATTTATGGTTCTTGTTTTGCACGGGGCAGTTATGCGAAAACATACGTAACTTAGTAACTGTATCAGGTACATGGTTTTCAGTGTAATCCAACAGGAACGAGAAAACTTCATTGGATTCTCTGTGGGCCTGATCTTCATGGTGGATGTAGCAGTGGCATGAATTTTGTTTAATGTTGAGAACACAATAAACATTCTCTTTGAGTTGCCTCAAGTAATAAATTTCCTGAACGTAAAACTTCGGTAAACTTACATTTTGAGTATAGTCAAATGTGAGACCTAAGATATTTTCATTTTGTTTATTCTTTTTAGTCGTTTCATTAAGAGCAGCTGTAAACTTTTTAGATCTAACCAGCTGCAGCAGTGTTACCAAACCTACAGATAACGAAAATGCAGTTATCTCAAAAAGTGAGAAATATGACGTAGATACCTTCTAACAATCGCCCTACATGCATTACCGGTGTTGTGTTAAATCTGGCATTCTATAGAATGCCTAGGTAATGTATAAAATGCTTAAAATA
The DNA here is from genome assembly GCF_023864275.1 of Schistocerca cancellata. Lineage (NCBI taxonomy): Eukaryota > Metazoa > Arthropoda > Insecta > Orthoptera > Acrididae > Schistocerca > Schistocerca cancellata. The sequence continues at coordinate 718,354,846 of NC_064630.1, forward strand.
TAACGTCAAAGTACAAAAATATTGTTATTATTTACGTTGCCTAGGCATTGTATTTGGCAAAGTATATAATACGCCTAATCCCGCCATTTTTTCCTCGCCATCACCGTTTGCGGTGGCGTTTGGGTATTTGTTTAATTGTTATGAAGACAGCATATTATTGAACGATGTTCAATTATCACGCCATGGATATCGCCATAATAGTTCTACAGTGTATAACATCTGGATGAATTCCACAGATGCTCTTCTGTCATCTTTTCACGTTGTTCTTTTATCATCATATCGGAAGGAAGTGTAATGCCGATACAGGAATCACGCCATGCTGACACGCGACGACAGTTCTACGATGAATTATCTCAAGTAAGGACCAATGCTGCTAAAAACTGTGTTTTCCTAACCGAAACCGGTTACTAAAACTTAGTCAATGACATGAGAAAGACTAAGACGATCATGAAGAAGGAACAACGGGACTCTCGGTCGCTGAAACGCTATTATGTAATGATGGTCGAGAATAAGACTAAGTTGTTCTATCCTGTTAAAGAAGGTACGAGTGCTATTCAATTTCACTTCGCAGACTCCAAGTTATTTGACGTACTCAAAAAGGCCCATTTGGCTATTGGCCATGGAGGGCGGGACAGGATGTTGAAAGAACTTTTACCCAAGTATTGGAAAGTTTTGAGAATGGATCCGGTGCTGCTTACTAGTTTGGCGGGCAGGTACACGGAGGGTGGGGAGTGAGTCATTGCCTTGTCCTTGAATGCCCTCCGACAGGATACTGTCTTTCCTTTATTCAGTTCGTTATTGCAACTGGATGAGCGCAGGTATGTTAGGGCTTGTTGCCGGATTCTGTCTGCGTGAAAATGGACGTAAAAACGGAGCAAAGAGTTTGTGTGAAATTTTGTTTTAAAACCGGAAAATCAGCTGAGACTTAAGAACTATTAAAAACACCTTTTGGAGATAATTGTATGGGCCTGTCAAATATTTTTGTTAAGTTTTACAGATTTAGAAATGGCCGTGAATCATTTGAAGATGAACCACAATCCGGCCATCCTTCCACCTCAAAAACGAATGAAAATGTTCTGAAAGTTTGCGACTTCGTGCACTCGGATCGTAGACTTCCAATTAGGGAGATGGCTGATGAATTTAATTTTCTATGCAGTTCAGTCAATTTTAACTGGAGATCTGAACATGCGTGGAGTGGCCGCAAAATTCATTCCAAAAGTGTTGTCAAGTGACCAGAGACAATACCGACTTGAAGTGTGCCAAGAACTGACTAATCGGACTAAAAATTGCCCAGATTTGTTAAATACGGCAATTACAGGTGAAGAATCGTGGGTACATGGATATGATCCTGAATCCAAAGAGCAGCCTTCGCAGTGGAAGAATCCAGCTTCACCACGACTGAAAAAAGCATGGCAAATTCGGTCGAAGGTGAAGACAATGTTGGTGACTGTTTTCGATTCTACCGGTATTGTGCATCATGAATTTACCACTGGAGGACAGATAATTAACCAGGAATATTAAAAATGTGTCCTTGAGCGTTTACTCGAAAAGGTGCGGAAGAGAAGGCCTGCATTGTGGAAAGGTAGGAGTTGGGTGGTACACCATGACAATGCTCTGGCTCATACTGCCTTCTCCATCATTAAATTTTTGGCCAAATTCAAAATTCCTGTGCTTCCACAACTACCATATTCCCCTGATTTGGCCCATGCGGACTTCTTCCTGTTTCCTAAACTAAAATTTTCACTGAAGGGGGAGCGACTGAAGTCATACAGGCAAACAGGGAGAGCGTCCTAAACACAATTCAGGAAAAAAAAATTCCAGGAATGTTTCCAGAAGTGGAAACACCGTTGGAGTTGGTGTGTTCTGTCAGAAAGGGACTATTTTGAAAGTGATGCATCACAGTATCATGTAAGTACCACGATTGTACAATTACAAGCCCATTCTTAAAACTTTCCAAACACACCTCGTATGAGAACATTACAGGTCATGGTACCTAGCTGAACATTCAGCTTTGTGTGTTTGCCAGAAGTAGCAATAAGGTGTTAAAAAAGGTGTTGTGGTCAATCCAGTGATTTTTTCGGAATTCATTTCCCGTTATCAGGTCGATCTCATCGATTTTCAGTCCCATCCTGATAGAGAGTGCAACTTCATAATGGTCTATCAAGATCATCTCACTAAGTTTTTAGTTCTCGGGGCTCTGAAATCAAACAGAGCGGTAGATGGTAAGCAGCCTAAAGGAGTATTGTCCAACTTTGAAGTTCGACCATGGTAAGACGCGCCACTCACAAAGTCAGAGGATCGTCGAAAGAGCAAATCAGGACAGTGAAAACATGCTATGTGCTTAGATGCAAGATGAAAAAGAAAACTATCTGCTGGAGTGACTGACTGCTTTTCGTCCAACGTACGAAAAACAGAGATTTGAATTCTAGGATTAACAGGTCACTGGGCAAAGCTCTGTTCGGTTCCAAAGCTAGAGTAGGTCTCTCGACGTCGTCCCTGCCTGACGAAGCTTCATAAGACGCAAAGAATGAGGAAGAGCTGGAAAGAATAACAGAGAGCGTGCGAACAACACAACAGCAGAAAGAAACAAGAGATGAAACCATCCAACAAGCACAGCTCTCTACAGAGGACATGTAGGAGAATGCAGTCGACGATGGGGGAAATCAAAACAATGATTAAGTCATGATTACCGAAGAGCCTTACATTTCTATGGTTACTGAAATTCCTTCTTTGTCTCATATCTGTTGTGTCTGCTTATAAGAAACCAGCAGTGCTCACACATGTCAAAAGTGTGACCGAAATGTTCATGCCATTTGTAGACGTTCTCCTAAAGTCGATGATGGAAGGTAATAGGGTTAGCATTTTTTGCAGTGTTTGCTTCAATACTGAGAAACCTATTAAAAGGAAACGTAATCGAAATTGAACGTTGAGACTCAATTAAAAAAAAATTGGAATGGGATTACGTCAAAAAGAGTCTTTCCGTGCCTTTGGGTGCCACTTTGTGAGTTCCGATTCCCGATCTCGACAACAGGCGGGCTGACTCAAGCAATCTACATCTACATCTACATGGATACTCTGAAAATCGCATTTAAGTGCCTGGAAGAGAGTCCATCGAACCACCTTCAGAGTTCTCCATTATTGCAATCTCGTATAGCCTGCTCCCTCGGGCATAAGTGTGTGTGTTGTCCATAGCGTAAGTTAGTTTAAGTTAGATTAAGTAGTGTGTAGGCCTAGGGACCGATGACCTCAGCAGTTTGGTCCCATAAGTCCTCGTATAGCGCGCGGAAATAACGAACACTTTGCAAAAACAGACAAAATGACTGATGGGATACCGCAATCACTGGTTATACAATGTTAGTTATAATCCGTCTTGATTGCAAAAATGTTTATTCACAAGACCGGTTTCGGTTCCTCTGGAACCATTTTCAGATCTGCAGTTTCGGTTACAGGGGTAACCCGTCCACACACAGCAACCTTAATATGCTGTGTGTGGACGGGTTATTCCTGTAACCGAAACTGCAGATATGAAGATGGTTCTAGAGGAACCGAAACCGGTCATGTGAATAAATGTTTTTGCAATCAAAACTGATTATAACTAACATAGAAGAACGAAAATATATATCTTCCCGTAGGAGCTCTGATTTCCCTTATTTTATCATGGTGATCGTTTCTCCCTATGCAAGTCGTTGTCAACAAATCTTTTTCGCATTCGGAGGAGAAAGTTGGTGATTGGAATTTCGTAAGAAGAATCCATCGCAACGCAAAACGCCTTTGTTTTAATGATGTCAACCTCAAATCCAGAACCATTTTTGTGACTTCTCTCCCCGATTTCCCGATAATAGAAAACGTGCTGCCCTTCTTTGAACTTTTTCGATGTACTCCGTCAGTCTTATCAAGTAAGGATCCCACAACGCGCAGCAGTATTCTAAAAGAGGACGGACAAGCGTTGAGTAAGCACCTTAGTAGATCTGTTACATTTTCTAAGTGTCCTGCTCATGAAACGCAGTCTTTGGTTAGCCTTTTCCACAACAGTTCCTATGTGTTCCTTTCAATTTCAGCTGTTCGTAATTGTAATTTCTAGGTATTTAATAGAATTTACGGCCTTTAGATTTGACTTATTTATCGAGTAACCGAAGTTTAACGGATTCATTTCAGCACTCATGTGGATGACCTCACACTTTTCGTTATTTAGGGTCAATTGTCAATTTTCACACCATACAGATACCTCTTCTAAATCGTTTTGCAAATTGTTTTGATTTTCTGGTAACTTTATTAGTCGATAAACGACAGCGTCATCTTCAAACAACCTGCTCAGATTGTCTCCCAAATCGTTTATATAGATAAGGAACAGCAAAGGGACTATAACTTGGGGAAGGCGAGACATCACTTCCGTTTTACTCGATGACTTTCCGTCAATTACTACGAACTGTGATCTGTTTGACAGGAAATCACGAATCCAGTCATAACTGAGACGGTATTCCATAGGCACACAATTTCACCACAAGCCGCTTGTAAAAAGCCTTCCGGAAATCCAAAAATACGGAATCAGTCTGAAATGCCTTGTCAATAGCACTCAACGCGTCATGCGAGTAAAGAGCTGGTTGTGTTACATAAGAACGATGTTTTCTAATTCCTTGTTGACTGAGTGTCAATAGACCGTTTTCTTCTAGGTAATTCATAATGTTCGAACACAAAATATGTTCCAAAATCCTGCTGCATATCGACGTTAATTATATTGGCCTGTAATTTAGTAATTACTCTTGTTGGCAGTTGTTATAAAGGTGACGAAATATGGCTTTTAGCGACTTGGAACTGCAGAAGGAATCTTAAACTACCTCTACACATGATCAGAATTCACCCTATGCCCATAGAACTTAATGAGAATTGAAGACGTTCCTGAACACATAATGCCTCGAGAATCTGTAGCTACTTTCCAGTCCACAGGAAGCGGCCAAGGAGTCGTCAGGTGTATGCGCAACACGAAATGCCAAAATATGTGGTGCCTTTGTGTAATTCGATATGTCACTCCAGCCTTCCTTGGTGCAACAAGTTAGTCATGGCAGTTCTGCTTTGCGTTTTACCTCTAACAATATTTTGTTCACATTCTCTTTTAAATTGTGAAATGTATGTACCAGATCAAATTATCAAAGTGTAAAGTGTTTTTTGTGAAGAAGAAAAGTAAGTATTTACTGTATCAAGTACTTCCATCTCAGTCATGCTTTCATTGTTTTTCGGTAAGAATATCCAGTGGTTTATTGCGTAGTTTTGTTCTTTCAGTTTCAAACGCGTATTAATTAATAAAAGCTTCTCATTTCGGGCTCTTTAGCAGTTTGCTTAAAGGGTACTGGCCATTCTGCATTATGCCTAGGGACTGTATAGAACTCCTAGGAAAAGTACATAACATTTTCACAAATAACGTGTATTTCATATTTTGACGAAAACCATCATTCTCTACATTACCTAGGCATTCTACAAAATACCGGGTTTCACACATCCATTCGGGATAAAAAAAGTTTGCTAGAGACACGTAGAATGAGAGACCATGAGAAGTGGAATGAATGGACATGAGAGGCTATATTTATCTTTGAGACAGAGAAAAGGGGATTGCTTTCATTATGTCAAGTCAGGATGTTGTTTTCAGAAACCATCGTTACTATATCCATAAAGTAATGAACTGCATTCGCCACCTATTCATTCAGCGTGTCTGTAAATATTGTTGTACATGAAAAATGTCATAATCTTTCAGTCAAAAAGTTCGAGAGTGGATTGATAAGAAAACACGTTTAAGATGATGGTGTTAGTGCTCCAGGTGTATTATACAATAATAAAATATATTATATTATAAATAACGTTTATATAGTTTTGCGAAACTGTCAGAAAAGTCCTTTGGTATGTTGTTCAACTCATGCGTCACACTGTCTTGAATATCGCTTATGACGTTAATGCGATAACCAGAATTGCGGAAGTTTGTCGTTTTGTGGTAAGTTCTGAGTGATAGACCAAGTCTCGTCGCCTGCAATGATTTTTTCCTGAGAAGCATTGTCAGTGTTCTGCATTTTAGTCAGATCGTGGCAGGTACATAAGTAGGTATTGTCGTTTTTTGTTATGGAGCAGTACAAACTTTACACACACCTCTGTCTCCATCAACACATTCTGGGGAATGAAATTACCTTTGGCTGCTTACAGGCGTTGATAAATCAACGGCGACAGTTGAAAATGTGTGCCTCCACAGGAACTCGAACCCGGGATCTCCTGCTTACATGTCAGACACTCTATCCATTTTTTTTTTTTTTGTTTGGTCGTAGCGGACGTCACATGACATCCGTTGAAGTTCGTTGTTTCTCCCTTTACTCAGTTTTTTTTATTTTTTATTTCATTTTTTTTTTGTTACAGAGAGCGGCCAGCTCTCTGACGGAGGACGCTGAGCTACTGTGCCGGCTGTCCATCTGAGCCACCGAGGGCACAGAGGATAGGGCGACTGCAGGGAGTTATCTCTGGCACGCTCTTCGTGAGATCCACATTCTCAACATACTGTCCGCACACTACAATTGTAGTTCCCTGGCCCACTATACTCATTCCTCGAGGCAGTCAATCTACCAATTCCCGTAAGAGTTCGGGCAATGTGAGTGCCAGTAAGAGTCATCTACATGAAGATGGTATCTGTTCTTTCGGACATGTCCGAAAGACCAGATACCATCTCCATACAGATAAGGCTTACAGGCCAATGATCTTCTTCATTGCGGATGCACTCACATTTCCCGAACTCTTACGGGAATCGGTAGACTAACTGCCGCGAGGAATGAGTATAGGGGGCTGGGGCACTACAAATGTAGTGTGGACAGTAAGTTGAGAATGTGCCAGAGATCAGTCCCTGCAGTCGCACTAGCCTCTATTTCCTCGGTGGCTCGGACGGATAGAGTGTCCGTTGTGTAAGCAGGACATCCCGGGTTCGAGTCCCGGTCGGGCGCACATTTTCAACTGTTCCCGTTGATATTTATCAACCCCTGTAAGCAGATAAAGCTCTGGATTTCACTGTGAACCGTGATTTATTTTCAAAGAATATTCTTAAGAATTTATTTTATTTACTAGCGATTCATCAAGAACATTAACACATTTAATCACACTATGTAAGCATTGAAGTAGTTGCCAGGGAGTAACTGATGAAATCATAACCAAATTCCTTTTAACAAATGGGAATTTTATTCGCTTTAATAGTGTCTAAAAGCATTTCTTAAGGAAACAGATTTAAAATTATAGTCAGAAAGCACCCTCTAAATATCAAAGTTACAATTTATTCAGAGGCAGATACAAACAAGTTTTGACTATATGAGCTTTCGGGCAGAGAATCTTTGACATGGCCGTAGTTACGACCTCTCACGACAGCCCCTGAAAGACTACACTGGTGCAAATCTGCAACACACCAGAAAACTTTAAATTAAGAGTTTTAACAATTTACACAAGCACACAAATTATGCACCCCCTGTAGGAGGGATGGAAATGATATATAACACTAACAATTGAAATATTAACCTTGCCACCGAAGGTGCAACTTGATTTTAAGTTCTAAGAATAGTCTTACAGTGAAGGGGTGACAACTTTATATACTAAAATGATCATTTAAATAAAAACCCATAAAATGCAATCATCATCATCATTTAAGACTGATAATGCCTTTCAGCGTTCAGTCTGGAGCATAGCCCCCTTATAAAATTCCTCCATGATCCCCTATTCAGTGCTAACATTGGTGCCTCTTCTGATGTTAAACCTATTACTTCAAAATCATACTTAACCGAATCCAGGTACCTGCTCCTTGGTCTGCCCCGACTCCTCCTACCCTCTACTGCTGAACCCATGAGTCTCTTGGGTAACCTTGCTTCTCCCATGCGTGTAACATGACCCCACCATCTAAGCCTGTTCGCCCTGACTGCTACATCTATAGAGTTCATTCCCAGTTTTTCTCTGATTTACTCATTGTGGACACCCTCCTGCCATTGTTCCCATCTACTAGTACCTACAATCATCCTAGCTACTTTCATATCCGTAACCTCAACCTTGTTGATAAGGTAACCTGAATCCACCCAGCTTTCTCTCCCATTCAACAAAGTTGGTCGAAAGATTGAACGGTGCACACATAACTTAGTCTTTGTACTGACTTCCTTCTTGCAGAAGACAGTAGATCGTAGCTGAGCGCTCACTGCATTAGCTTTGCTACTCCTCGCTTCCAGTTCTTCCACTATGTTGCCATACTGTGAGAATATGCATCCTAAGTACTTGAAACCGTCCACCTGTTCTAACTTTGTTCCTCCTATTTGGCACTCAATCCGTTTACATTCCTTTCCCACTGACATTACTTTTGTTTTGGAGATGCTAATCTTCATACCATAGTCCTTACATTTCTTATCTAGCTCTGAAATATTACTTTGCAAACTTTCAATCGAATCTGCCATCACAACTAAGTCATCCGCATATGCAAGACTGCTTATTTTGTGTTCACATATCTTAATCTCACCCAGCCAGTCTATTGTCTTCAATGTATGATTCATAAATAATATGAAGAGACAGGTTGCAGCCTTGTCTTACCCCTGAAACTACTCTGAACCATGAACTCAATTTACCGTCAACTCTAACTGCTGCCTGACTATCCATGTAAAGACCTTTAATTGCTTGCAAAAGTTTGCCTCCTATTCCATAATCTCGTAGAACAGACAATAACTTCCTCCTAGGAACCCGGTCATATGCCTTTTCTAGATCTATTAAGCATAGATACAATTCCCTGTTCCACTCATAACACTTCTCCATTATTTGCCGTAAACTAAAGATCTGGTCGTGACAACCTCTAAGAGGCCTAAACCCACACTGATTTTCATCCAGTTGGTCCTCAACTAATACTTGCACTTTCCTTTCAACAATACGTGAGAAGATTTTACCCACAACGCAGGTTAAAGAGATACCTCTGTAGTTGTTACAATCTTTTCTGTTTCCATGTTTAAAGATTGGTGTGATTACTGCTTTTGTCCAGTCTGATGGAACCTGTCCCGACTCCCAGGCCATTTCAATTATCCTGTGTAGCCATTTAAGACCTGACATTCCACTGTATTTGATGAGTTCTGACTTAATTTCGTCCACCCCACCTGCTTTATTGCACTGCAGTCTATTGACCATTTTCTCCACTTCCTCAAATGTGATGCTATTTCCATTATCATTCCTATCCCATTCTACCTCGAAATCTGAAACATTACTGATCGCATTTTCACCTACATTGAGCAACTCTTCAAAATATTCCCTCCATCTGCCCAAGGCATCCACAGGATTCACCGGCAGTTTTCCTGACCTGTCCAAAATACTTGTCATTTCCTTCTTACCTCCCTTTCGAAGACTGCTAATTACACTCCAGAATGGTTTTCCAGCAGCTTGACCCAAAGTCTCCAACCTGTTTCCAAAGTCTTCCCAAGATTTCTTCTTGGATGCTGCAATTATCTGTTTGGCTTTGTTTCTTTCTTCAACATAACTTTCTCTGTCTACCTGAGTTCTAGTATGTAGCCATTTTTGATAGGCCTAGTTTTTCCTTTTACAGGCTGCCTTGACTGTGTCATTCCACCAAGCTGTTTGGTTCATCCTACTTTTACACACTACTGTTTCAAGACATTCTTTAGCCACTTCTGGTACTGTGTCCCTGCACCTTGTCCATTCCTTTTCCAATGACTGTAATTGAATACATTCAACTGACTGCTACCTTTCTGAGATCGCTGTTATGTACTTGTGCCTGATTTCCTTATCCTGAAGTTTCTCCACTCTTATCCTCCTACATATGGACCTGACCTCCTGCACTTTCGGCCTCACAATCCCAGTTTCACTGCAGAGTAAATAATGATCAGTGTCATCAAAGAATCCCCCTGTGTCCCTCACAGCCTTCCTGAATTCCTGATCTGTTATTATATAGTCAATGACAGATCTGGTTCCCCTGCCTTCCCAAGTATACCGGTGAATGTTCTTATGTTTAAAAAAGGAGTTTGTGATTACTAAGCCCATACTGGCACAGAAATCCAAGAGTTGTTTCCCGTTCCTGTTGGCCTCCATATCCTCTCCAAATTTACCCATAACCTTTTCATACCCTTCTGTTCGATTTCCAATCCTGGCGTTAAAATCACGCATGAGCAGAACACTGTCCTTGTCCTTTACTCTAACAACTACATCACTGAGTGCCTCATAAAAACTATCCCTCTTATCTTGATATGTCCCTTCACAATGCGAATATACTGACACAATCCTAATTTTCTTGCTAGACACTGTCAGATCTACCCACATCAGTCGTTCGTTTACATACCTTATTGCAACTACGCTGGGTTCCATTTCTTTGCTGATGTAAAGCCCTACACCCCATTGTGCTATTCCTGCTTTGACTCCTGACAAGTAGACCTTGTATTCTCCCACTTACTCTTCTTTCTCACCCCTTACCCGAATGTCAATCTTATATAAAATTCTACAAGGTTGGCCAAACAATAGTTAAGATGCTCTACAGTACACAGATACTGCCTCTCAAGATCATAGGCAAAAATATCAAAGTTTCCAAAGATCAAGACATATTTCAGGTACTAGGCCGTTACACTCCAAGCAGTAAATTCGTTAACACACCAAATCCGACAAACATGACGGAGGCAGCTACTCACGTACGGTAGATTGATAGGGAGATTACCGAACAACCCGAACCGCAGGTTGCTCTAACCCGCCCCTACTCCACAAGGGAAAAACGGACCACCCAGTTTATAAACAACCACCTTCCCGCGGGTGGGCAAACGGAGAAGAATGGTGGGACGACCCTAAAGCAAAACAGCCTGGTGACCTCACCAAGAAAACGAGTAGAACATAACAAGAGTAAATCAAACAACATATCACCAATCACTTAACTTATAATAAACTGCGATTTCTCGAGAAGACCTGGCGCAGCAATCCCAAATCGCTCTCCCGAACCGTCCGCTGCGGCCGCTTCAACGAACGCAGGAAGGCGCGCCGATCTCCCGTCTGACGGCGTCGAAGCTCACACCGGCCAGACTGATGTCGTGGGTTGACTCCTGTTGCTCTCGTGTCGACCGCGAAGCCACCACCCCTCGCTATACGGTGCGGCCCACTGGACTCACGTGGCGACCTCACATGCGCCGACGCTCAAGACGGACAAGTCATCTCGTGTCTCAGTGCGCGACTGACCAAGTGATTGATCCAACCGCCAAAGACCATTGCCTGAGCAAACTCGAGCAGACTGGCGGCCTAACACGCATACTCAGATGCAGGAACGAAGCCCCGACCGGGCGACTACTCGCTGAGTTCTCTTACTGGCGGAGTGGAAAGACTCTTTTTGCCGGCTTTAAAGGTTGATCCGAACGACAGACAGACACTAACTGCCTAACAAATGCGGACGAGAGACCGACCCAGACTGACCGACTGGCGGCGCTGACGCTGACGCTGCACTGATGAGGGTGGACCCTCGACGTGAGTAGGAAGTTCGGAGCGCTGGGGAGCTTCGCCTCCCTCGTGGCGGTGTGGCGAGATGTGACGTGGAGGTATGGAACTGCTGGGCGGTGTGCATGACCGACTGGCGAGCTCATAGCGCCCCTTAAATGCACGTGAACTGGCAACCTTTCCCCTTTCCCACCAGAGGTAGACACCAAAGCTGCGATTGCCACAGCGGCGCCACCGCCAGAAACGGAGGGCGACTGCTTCACACTACGCGCTGCGGCGTACTCTTCAAAACAGCAATTTTTACCACGACTCACTCTGTAATTTCGTTCTTCGAGAGCTGCAAGATCACCAATGGTATTTGTTCTTTCGGATATGTCCGAAAGAACAGATACCATCTTCATATCGTACATTCCGGGGAAAGTCTTCACAGCTGGTTTAGAGATGTTCGACATTGTGCTTTGTGACATCAACGCCGTCACCTTAAGGGCGCACGTCCGCTACTTAAAACTGCCTCCTCACTACTGCCTGTTCCAATGTACATGTATTACTTACATTCAAGCTGCCATCGTAGTTACTGCGCTGACATCCCTGGTACTCCAGGAATAAAATCAGTCTCGCAACTTTCTCGACGGTCGGTGTGTAATATTTTCACTATTTTCAGCATTATCTGTATGTCCATTGATTTTCTGTGCCCAACGATTAGCCACAGTTTGCAGTTTTCGGAAAGCTTCCTGATTATTTACAGTAAAATTTTTTGACATCACACACTGGCTATTTTGTTTCTTATTAAAGTAGTCAGATCTTTTAGAACGTGTGCTTTCTTTGAGTTTATGCATTTTTACGTCAAGCGCTGTCACGAAACGTAAATCTCATCCTGACCGTCGGCAGGCGTCCGCTGTCGCCGAAAGCGATGCCGTGTGAAGCGAGTGAGTGGGCCGCAGGAAAATTCGGTCTCGGATTACCGGGCCACCGAGGCGGTGGCAGCTGGTGTGACGTCACGACAGGTGTCACGAGGCAGATATTCGCGCGCGACGGCGCCCGCCCGATCCGGCTGACATCAATATTTCACCGCGGCCTCCAAATATCGCTGGCGCCAGCGTCCCGGCGCCAATCACAGCGCGGGACGGGCCCCCGCGGCGCGCCTGGGCGCGGCCGTAACTCTTTGTGATAATCGGCGATATTAGGGCCGGATCCGGTTTCACAGGTTGTTGGCCGCCGTGGCGCTCGGAAATTGAAATGCGAGCGACGGGGCGCCCGCCACGCCGATGACAGGCTTTTAATAACGAGGCCCGCTCGCGCCTGATTGGGGCAAAGGGTGGCACTCGGGGGTTGCGAGTGCCTCCCTTTCTGTCGTGCCGGGCGCTCAGCCATCAGCCGTCTTAGCTGTAAAGTCCGATCTGCCTGTGGTTGCAAAAATCAGAGTTCTACTGCACTGGCACTACACTTGTTGTGCATCTCACATCCACACTTTACAAACCACTATGAATTCCATGGCAGTGATACTACCCATTTTATCAGTTCTTAGGGCTTCTTCCAGTCCAGTTGGGAAGAAGGATTACTTAAATATCTTTGTGCACAATGTAACTATTCAATTAAGACTGTACAGGAAGCGTGGGGTACACCTGTCACTCAGCTGTTCAACGATTATTTCCATTATTTTTAAAGTTGCAGCGTTCCCACGCTCGGTATCTTCCAAATGGGTGCATTGCTGAAGACCCGTTTAAGGGGCTCCGGAACGCCCTATACTTGCAAAGTTAAAATAACGCTTATAAATTACATCTTTTCTCACAAAGTATTTGAGGTAGGAAGTTGAACTTTTTATAGATTATTTATTGGAATATGGGCTACAAATTAACACAGGGATTTTACAAAATTTTAGTTCAGTTATTAAAGATGATTTTTTTTCAATTGTAATGAAAATTCACAACATTTTTTTGCAATTTTTTATTTATATATTCAAAAATATACAGTTTTTTGGATAAAGGCTGTGTTAAATTATGCAGAAGGTACTGTGTAACATTTACTGAAAGTTTGAAACAAATATGTTTGGAAGATCCTTAGAAAACATGTAATTAGTATGAGAAAATAAAAGTTTTGGGAATCGAGCGACAAAGATTGGATTAACTTTTTAGTGCATTCCAGGTCCATAGGATGGATTATCTTCATCCTCTGCAAACTCCTCCTCCAGCTTCGTCTTGTTCCTCCTCCTGTTTACTCTTGCTTGTATTTCTAGACTCTTTACAGCCCTGTCTGCAGCCCGAAGGCGTTCCTTGTCTAAAGCAAGCATCGCTCGTACCATGTTAGAACCTATCTTCATTTCCATATTTCTAAATACCTTGCACCTTACAATGTTGCCATCATTGAAAGTCGCAACAGCATCATACACACCAAAGTGAAGTGTTTCTATTCCAACAAATACAGTCTTGGGGAATCTCGACCATATAACACTATTTACACTTTCATTGGGGTTTTGAGTTTTTCCGTGAATACACTTTTTACACTGTTCAGGTGCTGCTAAGTCTCTGAAAATAGGTTAGCCACAACACATACTTTATCTCACATCACTAAAATGTACCTGATGAACACGGACGTTAATAATAACACCATTTGACAGCAGTTGAACAGCGCCACAGTGGGTCACGCCCATGTAGAACACATTTAAAAAAAAAAATTTAAAAATAGTTGTAGTCTTCGGAATTGAATAAATTATATATCTATTAAAAGGTAATAGTCTGCAGATTCAGAAAACGCAAAAAAGTAAAAATTGAACTTTTCATGATTTTGAGCCTTTCCGGAGCCCCTTAAAGTTAACGTCAGTTGAACAGCTAAACTCATAGCAGCAGGACGTTTCAGTGAGTTGGGGTAGAACTGTCCACCATGTGCCTAACTGTATAACAGTTTCTTAAAGAGCGTGCTTTCTTTTTTTAAACTTATTTCATGTAAAATTCGTTGAATTTTTTATTAATAAGCTATGTAATAACTTGGTTAACTTAAGCGATTTCTTACGAAGTCTTAAATAAGCACTATAATTTACCGAAATTGATATTCGTTAAAAATGTTCAAATGTGTGTGAAATCTTATGGGACTTAACTGCTGAGGTCATCAGTCCCTAAGCTTACACACTACTTAACCTAAATTATTCTAAGGACAAACACACACACCCATGCCCGAGGGAGGACTCGAACCTCCGCCGTGATCAGCCGCACAATCTATTAGTGCAGCGCCAGAGATCGCTCGGCTAATACCGCGCGGCGATATTCGTTAACATGTTTTACTTTAGTGATGCCAGATGCGAAGAAAAGGACGGAAAGTCTTCCAAGACTGACGTGGAGATGAGGTGGTTCGAAGAAGATGTGGAGAATCATGAAAATGAGATATCTGATTCTGAAGAATTTGATTCAGATTAAATGACCAACTACTGGAAAGCGATCATGATACTACACTGAATCGTCGGCAGACGACTGGTAACAATGATGGTGAGTGTAGTGGTTCCTATTAAGGTGAGAAGGACAGTAAAACAAAATGTTCTTTTTTCCTAAGCCGGCCGGAGTGGCCGAGCGGTTCTAGGCGCTACAGTGTGGAACCGCGCGACCGCTACGGTCGCAGGTTCGAATCCTGTCTCGGGCATGGATGTGTGTGATGTCCTTAGGTAGGTTTAAGTAGTTGTAAGCTTTAGAGGACTGATGATCTGAGAAGTTAAGTGCCATAGTGCTCAGAGCCATTTGACCCATTTTTTTCTTTTCCTAAAAACGTGTGAACAAGGTCAGAGAATATAATAACTCATATCTGTGGCCGCAGAATGCGAGCATTGGTAATAGTTTTTGAAGATAAGTTATCTGGTCTTTTCTTAGACAGCAGTGTTCACAAAATTACAGTTAACTTCACAGATATTTATGTAAGAAATTCGAAAAGCAAATTTCATAGACAGAGATGCTAGAGTCACTGATGAGACTGAAATTAGAGTACTTTTCGGTATACTTGTCTAGTAGGAACCCTAAGAAGTTCTAGAAAAAACACTAGCATGCTCTGAGATAACTCAAGAGGAAATGGCTAGGAATTCTGTTACTCAAGTGTTGGTGATACCAGATTTAATTTCTTCCGAGATATGTAAGTTTCTTTCACGTAACGGACAGAAGCTTTCGAAAATGAATTGGTAGATCAGCCCTATTAGAATAATTTTTGAGATTATTGTTCATATTTTTTCAAAACACTTTGTTCCAAGTGAATATTTGACTCTCAACGATTAGTTACTTTATTTTCGAGGAACATGGCAATTCAGACAGCATTTTTCTAAAAAGCCTGCCAAGTGCGGCATTAAGATATCTGTTTTGGCAGTTGCTAAACAACCTACACTTTTAACTTAGAAACTTATATTGGTACTCAGCCAGAGGGTCCTCTGAAGCAAAGTAAGTCTTACAGACCTAGTAAGGAGGTTGGTGGAACCTGTCAGCGGGACTCACTGTAACATTACTGGTGACAACTGGTTCAGCAGTATACCACTGTCTAAGAAGCTAATAGCAGTCCCATGCCTTCTTATTAGAAGACATAAAAACACTGTAACGCTCAGAAAAAATTAGGGGATCCACAAGCAGTTTTTATCCAATGAGTAAGGACCTCAATAATCTTCTTTATTTGGCTTCCAAGAGAATTGTACGCTAGTATCATACTGCCCTAAAGTTAATGAAGCTGTTTTCTTGATATCTGCGTTACATTGTGACGATAATATTGATACAGATATAACAGATTTACTGGAGCAACCAGAAACTGTAACTTTTTACAGTGTGAGAAAGATTCCAGTTGATTTACTTGATCAACTAATTAAAAAAAATGATGAGTCGCGAAACACTCGCAGCTGACTTATGGCTGTCTTCTACAATTTACTTAATGTCTCTGCCATGAACGCGTTGTGTACATACCGATAAAATTCTAGACCACGTGAAGCAGTGAAAATAACGGAATTTCTGCAGAGGGAGGCTTGGGAAATGTTGAAGCGTCGTATTTAGAGCAGATCTGATGTCCCCCGAATTCCCACTCAATTACGGCGGCGCACATGTGTTCTATTGGGCATAAATTCAACAGTAACACAACAAGACAATCTCAGAGAAAGTTCCAAAAGATGTTGATAGGGGTCTGAAACGAGGAAAGACAAGTCAACTAGAAAATGGTGTCATATTTCGTTCATTTGTATACCATATGTGTTAAATCTCTCTGCCCGCTCCCGGTAGCTGAGTGGTTAGCGCGACAGAATGTCAATCCTAAGGGCCAGGCTTCGATTCCGGCTGGGTCGGAGATTTTCTCCGCTCAGGGACTAGGTGCTGTGTTGTCCTAATCATCACCATTTCACCCACTACGAGCCGAAGTGGCGTCAAATCGAAAGACTTGCACCCGGCGAGCGGTCTACCCGACGGGAGGTTCTAATCACAAAAATGGTTCAAATGGCTCTGAGCACCATGGGACTTAACATCTGTGGTCATCAGTCCCCTAGAACTTAGAACTACTTAAACCTAACTAACCTAAGAACATCACACACATCCATGCCCGAGGCAGGATTCAAACCTGCGAGCGTAGCGGTCGCGCGGTTCCAGACTGTAGTGCCTTTAACCGCGTGGCCACCACGGCCGGCTTCTAATCACAGGACATTTATATATTTTAACTGTCTCTGAAATTATCCATTTTTTAATCTGTATTGTATTTTCATCTTCATACAAACAAAAAGAAAGCAAAAGCAACTAAAGAAAATTTGACAATCGTTTCAATGAGTAATTAAAAAGAAACAAATGGGGGACAGGAGTTCCTCACACGCCTAACCTACGGTCGGGTAAATGTTGGCTGCTGAAACTTCGTGGGCAGGCTTTCACGGGCTATTTGGCATTTCTCTTCAATCCTCTGACAGTTCAGTTTTTTTCAGCACCTCCTTGGCACTCTTCCATGGGTGAGACAAAACTGTGACAATTAGTACTGGCTGTCTTTATCTACGTTCAGTGCCCGCTATTAGGCCTATTTGGTACCAGTCTCCCACACACGAGCAATATTCTAGTATGAGTGTCATGAGGTTTTGTGAGATGTTTTCTTGGTAGTCTTACTGCAGTTTCCTAATGTTCTAAAAATGAATCGAAGTGTACCACCTGTTTTACCGACGACTGAACGCCGTTCAGACTATTCCATTGCATGCTCCTGGAAGCTGTTATACACAGGGCGACCGATGAAAGTTGTGATTCGCTGGTGTTGTAGTCGGAGGAAACTACGTCTTTTCGTTTTCGAACGGCCAGAATTTTATATTTTTGAACATTTAGAGCAAGTTTCCAATCTTTGCACCACTTTGAAATTTTATCACGATCTGACTCAATGTGTGTGCAGCTTATTTGAGAGTGTATTACTCTGTAGAAAACCACATAACCCGCGAAGAGTCTGTGGGCACTGCTAATATTGTCTGTAAGGTCAGCAAAATACAATATAAACAAAAAATTTCGTATACACTTTTCTATATTACGCTTCAAGTTTCTACTACATGTCGACGACAATCCATCAAAGATGGCGTGCTGCGTCCTCCCTACTAATAAATCCTTACTCCAATCAAAAATTTCACTTGGCGTCCCGTACGATCGTACTCTCTGTAACAAACGTAATGGTACCGGCTCCAATGCTCTTCGGAAGTAAGGAACTACTGTATCTAGCTGTCTCCCTTAATCCTTGGCTTACAGGATGTCATGAGAGTAAAGCTCGAGTTGGGTTGCACGTCATCGACATTTTCGGAACTCTGCTGTTTAGTGTGAAGAAGATCATTGAAGTCCTGACGAAAGTGTCATAAGTATTTTTTTTTAATTCATAAGTACAGGATGGGATAAGTAAAGCAGGCCCCAAAAATTATTTCGTACACCGTAACCCAAATTACACGGCCTGCACGGCGAGGAAATTGTGTAAGTTGGGTAGTCTATTTTTATCTTGCCCTCGACGTACATCTAAAAAGCAATTCTTAAGCCAAAGTATCGCCAGATAAATATAGTTCTGTAGATTATGCAATAGAATTCCCGTACCTTATGGCATCAGTTAATAACACTAAATATTTCGCGTCAGTTTAAAATTTTTAATCCATTTGTCCGTTTTGAATGTGTACTGTGGAATGCCAATTGCAAGTGATTTATAATACGTGTAACAATAGGCGCACTAGAAAAGATGCAGCATCTCACATATCGGAAACCTTACGTCAGAAGAAAACGTGCTTGATAAAGAGAATTAATGGTGGGAACGCGTCGTCTACAAAAGAAGGAAAGAGAAACAGCGACTGGCGCAGCTATTGTTTTTTCATAACAAATAACACCAAATCTGGGATATTTATTAGGGTTTGTTACTAGATTTAGTATGAGAACGTATGTTGTGAAAGATCCTTTTACCAATGGTCTGTCGTTGTGAACTGTATCTATTTTCATTTTTACTTTACAGCATTAACAGACCTGGAAAAAACTTTACAGACTTCAACATTTTAATGTATATTTTTTTGTTCCTGTTGGAGAAGCCGAAGATGTTGGTGTTGTAACTACTGTATCATGTATGTTCTGATAGAAAGAAGTGTGTTATCACTCTTTTCCGTGGACAAAATGTCTTTTTTACCAATCTTTTCCACACTCGAGTCCATTGTGGTCGCCTATTGTCCCCGTCATAGTTGACTGCAAGCAGTTAATCTGCGATTTAGTTTTCTGTAGACTTATCATGGTAGCAAATGCTTAACTTTCGTAGCGTCTGTTTTATACACGGCTATTCTGATATACTATTGTGACCCTCACTCTCTAAAACAGTGTGGCTGATACTTTTCGGGTGGTATTAGTTTCAAACCAATAATGACGAATCGAAAGGAGAACCATAATTATCTAGAACTGCTATAAAAAGGGGGACACTATTTCAAGTTAAGAATTTTCAAAAGAGAAAAAGGGTACAAAATTAATGCAGTTGAGCAGAGCTCTCAAAACTAAACTTTTTTGTCGAATGCTTTTGTTCCTATTTTATTTGCACTTTGCACCAAGTCAATGACTTCATCATAAGTAACAATAACTTTTACTGATTAGTAGAATGAGCCACACCATGTCACGGTAGCTCAACCGAATCGAGCGGGCACTGTGGACGCTATGTACCGTAACCTGCTAATTTATTCGTTTCGAAGAAAAGACATTTTGATCGGAACATTTTCAAAGCGGTCTTTAATGTTTCCGTACATTAATGGCACATTCTAAAGAAGACGCTTTTGTAATAATACTAATATCAAAGTCATGTGTGTCACGAAATCATCAGTTTAATAACCCACGATTGTGAAATACCAACACGAAATATTTACAGAAGAATGAACCGATTAGTGAAATTCGACCTTGGAAAAGATTAGTTTGAATTTCGCAAAAATGAAGAATATGCAGGGCACTACCATCGCTTCTTAACCAATATGTCGATTGAAAACAGACTGACTTTATTCCATTGCCGTATTTTGAAAATTATATAATATTTACTGGAATACTCATTGAATAATTTGATCATGGCTAAAATTAAGAGAACTGTAAGTGATCTACAATTTGAACTGCAATTATAATGAAAACATTTAAAGAAGATACTAAGTGAGAATGTAACCATACAAAGCTAATGGAAGATCATTTGAACGGAATAGATAGTTTCTTGAAAAGAGGTTAAAGAAAAACAAAACGAGGGTTGCGACTGCAGTCGAAGTCAGTAAGACGAGTTAGAGAATTAAATTAGGGAATGAAACGCTGTAAGCAGTGGACGAATTTCGCTGTTTGGGCAGCAAACGAAATAAAGAAGATACTGTAAGAGGAAATATTTACACTGGCAATGGGAAGAAAGGTTTCACTGAAAAGGAGAACCGTATTATCACAGAATATAATTTAAGTGCTAAAGAAGTGAAACGAGACCGATAACCATTACAGAGAAAGAGAGAATAGAAGCTTTTGAAATTTGGTGCTGCAGTACAATGATGAAAGTTAGATGGAAAGATCGAGTAACTAACTAAGAATTACTACATGACATTGAGGAGGAAAGAGCTTTAGTTACCAATGTGACCAGATGAAGTTTTGGGTTCGCAGAACACATACTGAGGAATCAAGGGATAGTTAATTTGATAGTGGAGGATTGTGTGCAGAGGGATGTGAAGGGTACAAATTGTAAAGGGAGACCAAGGGTAGCATACAGCAAGCAACTGTCAAACGTATGTAGGAAGGAATAGTCAGATATAAGCGGACAAGCTTCCACAATGTAAATTACTCTTTGGAGTAATGACTATAGCTGAGCCGTGCTCGGCTCGCGGTCATGCCGTTTATTGCTCCTTATCCTTACTCAGATCACAATGTACTAGTGATGAAGAGTAGGCTGAAGTTCAAGACATTAGTCAGGAAGAATCAATACGCAAAGTAGTGGGATACGGAAGTACTAAGGAATGACGAGATACGTTTGAAGTTCTCTAACGATATAGATACAGCAATAAGGAATAGCGCAGTAGGCAGTACAGTTGAAGAGGAATGGACATCTCTAAAAAGGGCCATGGACATCTCTAAAAAGGGCCATCACAGAAGTTGGGAAGGAAAACATAGGTACAAAGAAGGTAGCTGCGAAGAAACCATGGGTAACAGAAGAAATACTTCAGTTGATTGAAGAAAGGAGGAAGTACAAACATGTTCCGGGAAAATCAGGAATACAGAAATACAAGTCGCTGAGGAATAAAATAAATAGGAAGTGCAGGGAAGCTAAGACGAAATGGCTACAGGAAAAATGTGAAGACATCGGAAAAGATATGATTGTCGGAAGGACAGACTCAGCATACAGGAAAGTCAAAACAACCTTTGGTTACATTAAAAGCAACGGTGGTAACATTAAGAGTGCAACGGGAATTCCACTGTTAAATGCAGAGGAGAGAGCAGATAGGTGGAAAGAATACATTGAAAGCCTCTATGAGGGTGAAGATTTGTCTGATGTGATAGAAGAAGAAACAAGAGTCGATTTAGAAGAGATAGGGGATCCAGTATTAGAATCGGAATTTAAAAGAGCTTTGGAGGACTTACGGTCAAATAAGGCAGAAGGAATAGATAACATTCCATCAGAATTTCTAAAATCATTGGGGGAAGTGGCAACAAAACAACTATTCACGTTGGTGTGTAGAATATATGAGTCTGGCGATATACCATCTGACTTTCGGAAAAGCATCATACACACAATTCCGAAGACGGCAAGAGCTGACAAGTGCGAGAATTATCGCACAATGAGCTTAACAGCTCATGCATCGAAGCTGCTTACAAGAATAATATACAGGAGAATGGAAATGAAAATTGAGAATGCGCTAGGTGACGATCAGTTTGACTTTAGGAAAAGTAAAGGGACGAGAGAGGCAATTCTGACGTTACGGCTAATAATCGAAGCAAGGCTAAAGAAAAATCATGACACTTTCATAGGATTTCTCGACCTGGAAAAAGCGTTTGACAATATAAAATGGTGCAAGCTGTTCGAGATTCTGAAAAAAAGTAGGGGTAAGCTATAGGGAGAGACGGGTCATATACAATATGTACAACAACCAAGAGGGAATAATAAGAGTGGACGATCAAGAACTAAGTGGTCGTATTAAGAAGGGTGTAAGACAAGGCTGTAGCCTTTCGCCCCTACTCTTCAATCTGTACATCGAGGAAGCAATGATGGAAATAAAAGAAAGGTTCAGGAGTGGAATTAAAATACAAGGTGAAAGGATATCAATGATACGATAAGCTGATGACATTGCTATCCTGAGTGAAAGTGAAGAAGAATTAAATGATCTGCTGAACGGAATGAACAGTCTAATGAGTACACAGTATGGTTTGAGAGTAAATCGGAGAAAGACGAAGGTAATGAGAAGTAGTACAAATCAGAACAGCGAGAAACTTAACATCAGGATTGATGGTCACGAAGTCAATGAAGTTAAGGAATTCTGCTACCTAGGCAGTAAAATAACCAATGACGAACGGAGCAAGGAGGACATCAAAAGCAGACTCGCTATGGCAAAAAAGGCATTTCTGGCCAAGAGAAGTCTACTAATATCAAATACCGGCCTTAATTTGAGGAAGAAATTTCTGAGGATGTACGTCTGGAGTACAGCATTGTAAGGTAGTGAAACATGGACTGTGGGAAAACAGGAACAGAAGAGAATCGAAGCATTTGAGATGTGGTGCTATAACCGAATGTTGAAAATTAGGTGGACTGATAAGGTAAGGAATGAGGAGGTTCTACGCAGAATCGGAGAGGAAAGGAATATGTGGAAAACACTGATAAGGAGAAGGGACAGGATGATAGGACATCTGCTAAGACATGAGGGAATGACTTCCATGGTACTAGAGGGAGCTGTAGAGGGCAAAAACTGTAGACAGAGATTTGAATACGTCAAGCAAATAATTGCGGACGTAGGTTGCAAGTGCTACTCTGAGATGAAGAGGTTAGCACAGGAAAGGAATTAGTGGCGGGCCGCATCAAACCAGTCAGTAGACTGATGATAAAAAAAAAGAAATCTTGTTTTCGTGGTTCTGCCGCCTCGTTTTTTTTCTTTTAGTTCGATTTACTGGCGTCACCTGGTTGCTGATTTGCTTCCCCGTGAGTGGCAGCAGCAGCGCGTATAGATAAGTGCACTGTCGTACCATCTCTGGAGCTAGCATTTCCGGGTCGTTGCCTGTAAGAGTTCAACACACATGAAACTGCCCGACGGAAGGAGGTTGGAGCGGGACGACCGTTGATCGGTCGTTCGGTCTATCGTCTCATCGGGCGACGTGTATTTGGTCTTTTGACCGTTTCTGGGTCTCGTCACTTGGTCATCTTTCCGGACGTGGGTCGGTTCCTTCGTTGTGCAGAGATGTGGCCAATGGGCAAGAGTTACCTCTGCTCTGATGGGTCCGAGCCAGGGAGCCCGGATACCAGTGTTTCCGAGCCGGACGGACATGGAGTGGAGTCGGGTTGGAGCTGCAGTCAGCTTCGGACAGCCAAGACTCACCCGACCGTCGCCGACACACGTAACTTGAGTGGGAACGTCCTGGGTTGGTCGTTCGATCGGTCGTGTCATCGGACGACGTGTATTTGGTCGCCGACCGCTTGTGGAAACTCTGTGTGGCGAATTGATTCGTCCGTGTTGTTCCACAGTGATTGCTTTTACGATTGTTCGAGTTCTTGTGCAAGTGTACGTCGAACTGTGTGTAGCTTCTGTGATTTCCAGTGACCACATCAATGCTGTCTGCGTACTTGAATAGGCAGTTGGTCGGTTGCGACAGAGGAAGTTGATTACGTTGTTGGTTGGTTCTTCAGCCGTCCTTAGGTCGTGTTGCAACCCGATTGTTTAGTGTTACGCTTGGCTGCCTTTCTCACCTAAACTGTGGTTAGAGTTTCCACCCCAGGCCGACCCTTGAAACGCTTCTGAGTACCACTTTGTTGTTTGTGATTGTCATTTTATTTGGTCGCAGGTACTGTGCCAGGCCTTCAGCCATGTATTAATGTTGTCTTTTTTATGTTTAGTGTATGGCATTCAGCCGAACTTCATGACAACTATTTTAAGATTAGGCCTTCACCCGTGTTGTGTTTAAAATTCTTGTTGCTCTGTTTTTAGGCCTTCGGCCGCGTTTGTTTCAGAATCTGTGACTTTAGTATGTAAATCCTTGTCTGTAACGTTTCTCTTGAATTATCTTGAATTATTGAAACGGCCTTCAGCCGTGTTCTGTAAACGTCTATCTTAAGGTGGTCTTTAATTATTCGCGAGTAATTGTAGTGGTTCATGGTGTGGGTTCCTGTAGTCATGTCCTAGTTCATGAGCCACGGGCAACGTATGAGTGGCCAAGTAAGTGGTCCCGACAGTCGGGATACCAGTTACTTTGGAATAAGGCTGGGCATCTCGGACATATTCTGAGTCGTGGTCACCTTTGTGCTCATACGGCAAAGACTACCAAATCCACCGGTTAGTCCCTCAGCCGTTAGGGGTAAAACCCAATGGGACTCGGGGCAAGTAAGGCTAGCAACCTGCTTCCCTGGTACTTTAAATATGATGCTGGCAACAATCAGAGCAAAATGCCTCGGACCTTTGGAGGTGACGGAGTCCCACCTCTAACTGACAATCCAGGGACTCCTAAGATATTCTCACAGGATGGCAACATAGTGAAAGAACTGGAAGCGAGGTGTAGCAAAGCTAATGCAGTGAGCGCTCAGCTACGATCTACTCTCTTCTGCAAGAAGGAAGTCAGTACCAAGACTAAGTTATCTGTGCACCGTTGAATCTTTCGACCAACCTTGTTGTATGGGAGCGAAAGCTGGGTGGATTCAGCTTACCTTATCAACAAGGTTGAGGTTACGAATATGAAAGTAGCTAGGATGATTGCAGGTACTAGTAGATGGGAACAATGGCAGGAGGGTGTCCACAATGAGGAAATCAAAGAAAAACTGGGAATGAACTCTATAGATGTAGCAGTCAGGGAGAACAGGCTTAGATGGTGGGGTCATGTTACACGCATGGAGAAGCAAGGTTACCCAAGAGACTCATAGATGCAGCAGTAGAGGGTAGGAGGAGTCGGGGCAGACCGAGGAGAAGGTACCTGGATTCGGTTAAGAATGAATTTGAAGTAATAGGTTTAACATCAGAAGAGGCACCAATGTTATCTTTGAATAGGGGATCATGGAGGAACTGTATAAGGGGGGCTATGCTCCAGACTGAACGCTGAAAGGCATAATCAGTCTTAAATGATGATGATGATGATGATGATGAATTGTTTGGGCTTTCAGCCAACAAGGTACTTCAAGTTTCTTAAGATGTTTTTCTGTTGTACTGTGTAAAAGCTTATTTTTAGAGCCTCTGTTTTATTATGCAAATTTTTTTATTGAGCTTTCAGGCGAAGCATTAATTTGAATTTTCCTTAATATGGCCTTAGCCGAAATTTGTAAATGCTTGGCTTTTAAACAAATTCCTTAGCTGATCTGAAATATTATTTCGGCCTTTAGGCGAGAAGGTATTGCAACTTTACTTAAGTAAGGCCTTCAGCCATTACTCTAAATCCGACTGTTTTAAAAGGAATCATTTAAACTTATTCTGCAGAAGTTACTTGGGCCCTCAGCCGTGAATTCATCTTTGTTGTTTTAAAGAGAAAACTGAGCATTGGTTTGAGGAATAAAATTGTGTGTTTTCTTGAATAACTAACAGTAACTGACCTTCACCCCTTTCCACAACCTGATCCGCTCTGTCCTGCGAAACAAGATTTCAATGGCCGCAACACAGTACTCGAATTTATGCGGAAGGTGTCAAAACTGACCACAACGACTCGTAATAGTGGTCATGTGCAGCAGACACGGAATCGTAAGAATCAACTCATAATACGTGTTAGAGGTGTCATACCTGTAGAGTTTCTTCCACCAATAAACCTTAGCCTACATTTTTCAAAGCAAAAATAACACAAAATTCTCGAATAAACATAAGTACTGTCTGAAAAATTTTGAAATTATGATCATTTACGTGCGTTTCGTATTCACGTTCACATTAGCCAAGACTAGAATCGCCTCCTATAACTGCTTTTTAAATTAAATGGTTCAAATGGCTCTGAGCACTATGGGACTCAACATCTTAGGTCATAAGTCCCCTAGATCGTAGAACTACTTAAACCTAACTAACCTAAGGACAGCACACACACCCATGCCCGAGGCAGGATTCGAACCTGCGACCGTAGCAGTCCCGCGGTTCCAGACTGCAGCGCCAGAACCGCTAGACCACCGCGGCCGGCTTTTGAATTAAGACCTGTAGACCAACGAGGTCATTTTGAAATTTAATGGTCAGTTAATGGTGACAATGGTCACTCTCTTACGCCAGTAAAGCAGCTAAAACGGTTGGAGCCCAAATAACTGGTGTGGACTCATCCATTATAAAATAATCCGTTGTTTTTCTATGAACAGTGAAAAAGTAAACAGTACCTTGAATTTCACCTATACGGACTCATAACTTTGTTTACAAGATGTTCCACTAGCAACAGGGTTGTTAATCTAATTTCAGCAAATACTATTTTCGCTAATTTTTTGTTTGGTTGTCTGGCACATCTTAAGTCATACTTTGTTAGGTGAGAGCCAGTGACTGACAACCACCTTCGCCTGATTTAAGCCCTTTGATGATTGACTTTGTGGCGCGTCAAAGACACAGTGACACTTCAAAGAATGTGAGTGTGACTACTATTACAACAAGATGATAAGTATGCTGAACGTCTGTTACCACCAAACAAAGTAGAAAAACTTTTTTCTATTGATTTTTATAAGTGTTTAAAAGGTAAATACCATTTATCCAATGCTGGAGGTGTTAAGAAAAGGCTTATTTCAATGGAAGCCAAGGAAGCGCACACCTTATCCTACAAAATTTCTTTTTATTTCCTTAGGTGTCGTTAAAATCGTCATCGTCAGAAAAAGTTTTTTGAAGAAATAATCGAAATGATGCTAAATAGTGCATGTGTGTATGTATATGTGTGTGGGGGGAGGAAGAGAGAGAGAGAGAGAGAGAGAGAGAGAGAGAGAGAAGACGCATGTGTTCAGTTTTTAGACAAGAATTAGCTGGTACTAAGATTTGGACAATGTTCCCATTCGAAAACATGGAGTTTATTTCCATTTTGCAATGGTTTCCAGACAGTTTCCCCTTGCTGATTTATGTAATCGCTTTTCTGCTCACGTAATCTTAATACCGAGGGTGGAGGGATTGTGCGTTTCGTGCTTGTCTGCCCTTTAATCTCATTCTGCGACCGTTTTTCATTTGTCTAAATGGCACAGTACTCTCTCCAAAGCCATACCCACGGCGGTCGCTCTTTCAGACACCTTTGTTAGTCCGAACGTTTTACGTGCACAACGTATTTTTTAACTGAATATGGTTTTTATCGACAAACCTGTGTATAACATCCTGTATTTTATACAGTATAATAACAGCATGGCATCAGATACTAACTGACTGTGGAACAAAGTTTTTGAAGATCAAAAGATGACAGTCGAAACTGGTTGTAAACAATAAAGACTAATTTTTACGATATATTTATATTTCCTCTTATTTCGCGTCACAATCCTCTCTGATAACCGTCTGCCACGATCACTCAACACACACTTTCGCCCGCGTTGTGAGTAAGCGGGTAATGTTTTTCTACTTTCCCTGTATGCATTATAAATCTTCGACACGGTGCCTCTTGAAAAACCAAACCATTCGGCTAGCTTGTTGACGGAAGCATCCACCATACAGACACCAATGACATGCCCACTTTCACTTAGCTCCGACATAATGCAGTCGCAACTACACAGAACACTGACCAAGTCTGATACTTACAACGTATTCAGATACAACAGTGCAATCCGCAGGCTTGACCAGCATCCGCCTTTATGTTCAAGGGAGCATTTCTCGCGGTGTTTCCCCACTTACGTCCAGCCTCAGTATGTAGCCTGCTCTAACGTTTAAATATCCACATTTTAGAACCTGATCTCTTATATTTACTTTATTTATGTCCGCTGGCAGTTCGTCATAGAATGCCGGCCGGAATGGTCGAGCTGTTCTAGGCGCTACGGTCTGGAACCGCGTGACCACTACGGTCACAGGTTCGAATCCTGCCTCGGGCATGGATGTGTGTGATGTCCTCAGGTTAGTTAGGTTTAAGTAGTTCTAGGTTCTAGGGGACTGATGACTTCAGATATTAAGTCCCATAGTGCTCACAGCTATTTGAATCATTTTTCGTCATAGAACTGTTTTGTTTCTGCTTGCCTCCTTCAGGTCCATGTATACGTAAAATGACTAAGCATCCTCTGTCAATTTCAGATTAATATGTGACAGTTCTTTCATTAATAATAAAGTATTCTATAACTTTTCTTTTCAGTTTGTTGTATATTTGGATTCCCACACCACAACTCGTTTGTGTACTCGTACTTTGCGCTGTATATCATTGTATAGCAATCGACATCTGTTGTGCCTGTTAATTTTTTTTTCTGTTTCAATTACTGCATTGAGGGAAAAATCGCAGTACAAAAAGTAATTAATGTAGAGTAATGAAATTTCGGGAATACATTTGTCTTCTTAACATATTTAAGTGAATATCATTGCAAGATCAAAGGTTAATGTTAAGTCATTGCAAATGTGAAATGCTCGTACATTAATAACTGTTGTAACCGCGAGAATGTTGAATGAAAGCATGCCGACGAACGTGCATTGTGTTTTACAGGTGCCGGATGTCAGTTTGGGGGACGGAGTTCCACGCCTGTTGCACTTGGTAATCAATACAGGGACGGTTATGTTGTTTGAAGATGACGCGGGAATTCTCGTCCGATGATATCCCATTGTGCTCAATCAGAGACAGATCTGGTGATGGAGAGGCCAAGACAACGTGTCGACACTCTGCACAGGATGTTGGGCTACAACAGCGTTACGTGGGCCGGCGTTATCCTGTTGGAAAACAACCACTCGATTGCTGTTCATGAATGGCAGCACAACAGGTCGAATCACCAGACTGACGTACATATTTTCGGCCATGGTGCGTGTGATATCGACGAGAGTGCTCCTGCTGTCATATGAAATGGCAGTCCAAACCATAACTTCAGGTATGTATCCAGTGTGTCTAGCACGCAGAAGGGTTGGGTTCAGAGCCCTCAACTGCCCTCCTTCTAACCAACACACGGCCATAACTGACGCAGAAGCAGAACCAGCGTTCTTTGGAAAACACAACAGACCTCCACCCGGCCTCCAGCGAGCTCTCTCTTGACACTATGGAAGTCGCAAATGGCGGTTATCTGGAGTCAGTGGAATGCGCGCTACTGGGCGTCTAGTTCGGAGCTATCCTTGAAGTAACCGATTTGTAACAATTTGTTGTGTCCTGTGGTGCCAACTGCTTCTCAAATTGCTGCTGCAGATGCAGTATGATGAGCCAGAGCTATACGTCGAACACGACCGTTTTCCTTTTCGATAATGCTAAGTGGCGTTCCGGAGCCCGGTATTCTTGCGACCGCACGTTCTCGTAACCACGACTATCAGCAATCATGTACAGTGGCTACAATACTGCCATATCTTTCTGCAGTGTCGCAGAAGAAACATCCAGTTTCTTGTAGCCCTATTACATGCCCTCGCTCAAACCTACTGAGGTAGCACACTGGACTCGCATTCGGGAGGACGACGGTTCAATCCCGCGTCTGGCCATCCTGATTTAGGTTTTCCGTGATTTCCCTAAATAGCTCCAGGCACATGCTGGGATGGTTCCTTTGAAAGGGCACGACTGATTTCCTTCCCCGTCCCTTTCCTAATCCGATGAGACTGATGATCTCGCAGTTTGGTCTCTTCCCCCAAACAACCCAACCCAAACCAAACCCGTTGAGTCGTTGGTGATGGCGTCTTTGTCGCCTTAAAAGCATTCTTGACCAACATTAGCTCACCACGTCCGATATCAAAGATGGCTAATATTCGATACCGTTACAGCTAGTATATGCCTCCTCATAGGGGCGCTTTTAGCACTCCAGCGCCACTCTTATGCGACTGGTTTGAAATGTGAATAGAGAACATCTTTCAGATGTAGAAACACGCCTACCAAATTTCGCTTATGTCAAAACCCTTTCTTGGTGCTGCGAATTTGTTTCCGTCAAAGTATATCAGTATATCAATTTGTTCACCCTTTAATTTACAATAGAACTTCATGACTCAGGTAAAGAAACAAACTGAATAAGTCATCGTAGAAATCAATCGAAAATGTTCGAAGCTGTCACAAAAAAAAAAAAAAAAATGGATTTAATACAATACGTCGTGATTTATCAAAATAATAGATTTATTTCAGACATAAGGACAATAATGAAGCAGTCACGAGTTATGCTTAAATGTTTGCAATTTCAACCTCCCCCTCTTCCCAACAATTAACGTTGCTAGGCGTGTGTTGCCCCCTCCGCTCTCGATTAATGTACCTTGACACTTAGTCCTACCATCTCTGCGCCATATTCGGTTGAGCTTGAGGTTTTCCAAAGGAATGCTAGAATGCGAACACACAAACAAACAGCCGGCCGGAGGGGCCGTGCGGTTCTAGGTGCTCACTCTGGAACCGAGCGACCGCTACGGTCGCAGGTTCGAATCGTGCCCCGGGCATGGATGTGTGTGATGTCCTTAGGTTAGTTAGGTTAAATTAGTTCTAAGTTCTAGGCGACTGATGACCTCAGGAGTTAAGCCGCATAGTGCTCAGAGCCATTTGAACTATTTTGAACAAACAAACAAACAAACACACACACACACACGCACACACACACACACACACACATTTTTATTTGTTTGGACATCAGAGTTCGTTTTAGCTTTTACGGCAATACTGCATGGGATTTATTACAGAATGTGATGTAGTTTAATAAGCGACGATAACATATTAAGGAACTTTAAAGAACAATCTACTAGTAATACGTGAAATGCGTCAAAACGTTTCAATCTTCCACACTAAATTCTCTAATTATTTCTTTAGAGAAAGGTAAAATAAACTTGCTCTGCAGGCTACCATCTTGTTAGATTTGAATGTAAATGAGATGTCTCTTCAGGGATCGTTGCCCGCAGTATTCAAGGTCATAATGTGCAATTAGGAATCTGATAGGAACACTTGATATTTTAGGGTTTCGCTTCAAGATGAGTTTAATTTTCCATTTAAACAGTAACATTGGACAGCTTGTTGTTCTAGTTACAGCTTGTTGGGTAATGAGTTTTCCATAGATATGTATGTCTTGAACAGCGTATCCGTGTATACTCAACGGTTAATAGTGTCATGTGGAATAATCAGTTTGAGTGTCGTATATCTTTTGCAGTGTCACGTCGGCATTGCACCATGTCAGAGTGTAGGTGATGTGGAAAGTAATTACATTTATGACTTGGACGTGAATTCTACTCAGTGATGTTTTTGAGGTACAAGGTCAGAGGACATTTGTCAGAGAAGCTGAAGCGCAGTAGTCTAGCCCAGAAACGTAACAGGTAAGGCAGACAAACGCTTCCAAGCTGCCTTTATTGGTAGCTGAAGGAACACAGGAAAATACAAAATAAAGCGCATAAGCACCTATTACGGATTCAGGACACCTGAGCTATCCAAAACAGCTACCTTCGCTGACGACAATTATGTACAATTATCCTAAAATGAGGTTCTCTGAGGAGTATGGATTACTGTGTAAGGACGTTAAATAGTTTAGCCTCACTGAACGTTTCCATTCAAGGTCTAGTTCATTAGGAATTAGTTCTCTAAAAATAATCGAGGTCAACATTCATTACAATTGACAGCTTTATTGCTTCAAGCTCCAGCGATTGTACAGCAGTTCAAATGGCTCTGATCACTGTGGGATTTAACATCTGAAGTCAGCAGTCCCTGTGCAGCTGTAAGAGTGATTATTTGCTGATGTGGATGTCATCAGATCGAATCCCTATACTGACGTCTCCTTTTTAATTTTCACAAGGATTGTTAAAAGTATTTACTAAAACTGAAGATTATTTCATGCAATAACTACAGAACAATGTAATAATATAGATACATATAGTACAATACACGATTTTGGGTAACCATAATGTGCATAATTTCACATTATCATTCAAGCAGTCTCTTACAAGCAACTAAATGCGCTCAGACACATTTTCATGAATATAATCCAAACGCCTTCTTCAGTGACTGTTGCAGAAAAGAAATCTCCATGTATCCATGTGTCTTTTATTCAGCACGAGTGGTCCAGAAGATTTGTGTGTTTTGAATGTTTTTACGAGATATATCACCTATGGCCATTTGGAACTACATGTTTTTTAATATTAATTATACACTTTCTACAAAAGACTCGAGATGAAATTAAGCTAATACATAGACCAGTCACACTGATGTGACGACCGTCTATGTTCGTCGTCCACTTGCAATAACCTTTCACAGACGGTATATGACAGCACTAGCAATGAAGGGTATATAAAGGATGTGATTGGGACGCGGAAAACAATGCACTTGTTGTTATACTACGGAAACGGAGCGATTGCTCTGACGTCCAAAATGGCATGATCATTGGCTTTTGGGTCAAGAGTGAAAGCATTTCCGAAACGGCTGAGTTTGAAACTGTCGCATGTAGCATGGCAAAATGGCGCTATCCAAAACGCAAAAGTAGTGCACCACGGGCCGTACATGACTGGGGTGAATGACAGCTGCCAAGATATATACGGCTGAATAGATGTGGAACTGCTGAGCAGCTGACTGCCCAGATGAACCAACCGACTGCTACCACTGTCTCCTCAATGAACGTTGAGAGAACGTTGTTGCGTATGAGCCTCCTCAGCTAACTGCTGTCCATTCGCGACGAAGGAAAAAATTTGCGCCGGCCGCTGTGGCCGAGCGGTTCTGGGCGCTTCAGTCCGGACCCGCTCTGCTGCTCCGGTCGCAGATTCGAATCCTG
This sequence comes from Schistocerca cancellata, assembly GCF_023864275.1. NCBI lineage: Eukaryota > Metazoa > Arthropoda > Insecta > Orthoptera > Acrididae > Schistocerca > Schistocerca cancellata. The sequence goes on from NC_064630.1 coordinate 718,387,702, forward strand.
CCTCGGGCATGGATGTGTGTTATGTCCTTAGGTTATTTAGGTTTAAGTAGAAAAGTCTAGGGGACTGATGACCTCAGATGTTATGTCTCATAGTGCTCAGAGCGATTTGAACCATTTGATAAAATTTGCACGCCAGTATCGCAACTGGACGTCCAGCAGTGTCGACAGGCGCCATTTTCAAAAAAATGGTTCAAATGGCTCTGAGCACTATGGGACTTAATAGCTGTGGTCATCAGTCCCCTAGAACTTAGAACTACTTAAACCTAACTAACCTAAGGACAGCACACACATCCATGCCCGAGGCAGGATTCGAACCTGCGACCGTAGCAGTCGCGCGGTTCCGGACTGCGCGCCTAGAACCGCGAGACCGTGTCATTTTCAGATGACTCGCATCTTACGCTCCATTGGGCATGTGACCGCTTGCCTGTAGAGCGTAAAACTCCTGAAAGCAAACACCCTGCAACAACCGTCGGAAGGGTCCAGGCTATAAGAGCGTTATGGTGTGGTGAATATTTTTCATGACATTCTGGATGATCTCATTATTTTTGAAGGCACAATGGATCAATACAAGTATTAATCTATCCCCAAATAAAGTAACTTTCCTTTCCTGATCTCCCATGATTTTTTAAATATACAAAACACATTCATCAGGCCAGAAGCCGAGAAGCGATTCGTCTTGGTGTTGTAGATCTAGAGGGCACCCTGGGATGCTCTCTGTGTGAGGAACCTCTGCGATTCTCTGTGAGCTGCAGCCCGTGATCTGCACATGTGCAATACTGCGCTGTGACATCACTTTGGGTGTGGCGCTCACGCGATTCTCTAGATTTTACTGAGTCGCTGCATCCTGTCTGGGCGTAAGCTGATGAGGCTGAAGGCCGGCGCGACGATGTGTGTGTAATGAATCTGGAAAGACGGTGTCAGTCGTCTTGCACCTGCGCGTGCAACGACAGTGGACGGTGAACGGAGATGCCAAGCTACAGGAGTAGATTTAGGTGCCCTCGGGTGACGGTCTATAGCGCCGTTGATGGTATAGCTGTTACTACGAAAGTATAAGCACAAGTGATTCAGCAAGACCAGTCGGTGTTTTGCGGCTGTGTTCTGAACTTGACACTTTCTCGGCACGATGGCATCTACCAACGGGACACTGCAACAATGGATGAGTTTACTGTACTCCTCTGGCCACCAAACTCTCCGAATTTAAAACCCAGTCAACAATCTGTGGGACCAACTCGACAGGGCTCTTCGTGACACGGATCCTCCACCGACAAAACTAGCGCAACTGGCCATGACTCCGGAGTCCTGGTCCCACATTCCTGTCGGTTCGTTTCAGAACCACTATGACCCTCGTTCTTAATGTCTCGTAGCGTTCCACGCTGCAAAAGGTGATTATTCAGGCTTTTGACAGATAGTCCCATTAATGTGACTGGACAGTGTAGCATAATTCGAAGTGTGTAGCACATCAGCTATTCACAGCATACCCCTTACGCTTTCCCCCATTACTACAACCTACATACATTTGAAGCTACACACTCTAGCCAAGCCTTGAATTTCTGCAACAGTTGTTACAACATACACTCTCTTCCATTACCACACTAACTTCTCCTTGATGTCCCAGAATCCGCCCTGGCCACCCACCTTACTTTTAGTGTAATTAGAACATATATTTCTTTTATCTCCAAACCAATGCATAATTTACTTATTACTTATTTAGTTTACCAATTTAAATTCCAGCATTCTTCTGTAACTTCACATTGCAAAGGGTTCGACTTCCTTCCTGTTCGTACTCTTTATCGTCTACGTTCCATATCCCTATATGGATTCACTCCAGGCAAACATTTTCAGACATGAGTGTCTAATACTTAAGATTATAAAATGGTTCAAATGGCTCTGAGCACTATGGGACTTAACTGCTGAGGTCATCAGTCCCCTAGAACTTAGAACTACTTAAACCTAACTAACCTAAGGACGTCACACACATCCATGCATGAGGCAGGATTCGAACCTGCGACCGTAGGGGTCGCGCGGTTCCAGACTGTAGCGCCTAGAACCGGCTGGCCACCCCGGCCGGCACTTAAGATTATACCCACTGATAGAAGATTCCTCCTTTCCTCGCAACTGCCCGACTGCATCTGTGAACCTTAGAGATTTTATCCCTGTTTTTAGCCTCACATAAATGACCGTTCAAGGACTTTACCTTCAACTATCAGTAGATGGTTGTTAAAAATTCTCCACAAAATGGCAGCAACTGAAAATCGCGAGAAATTTAAGCAACAGTTTACTCGTAAACAAAGCCGTTGAGTTGATTTGGGGGAGGAGACCAAACAGCGTGGTCATCGGTCTCGTTGAATTATGGGAGGATGGGAAGGTACCCTTTGAAAGGAACCATCCAGGCATTTGCCTGAAGCGGTGTAGGGAAATCACGGAAAACCTAAATCAGGATAGCCGGACACGGGATTGAACCGTCGTCCTCCCGCATGCGAGTCCAGTGTGCTAACCACTGCGCCACCTCGCTCAGTAAACAAAGTCGTGTCGATATGGTACTAACCAGGTGATTTTTCGTCTTCCGTCTATGACAATAGCACGTTATCTGTCCTTTTTAACCTCCATGGTATTACACAGAAAATAAGTCGTTCCTCGTTTCTCCGTTTTTGCCGATGGAAAATATCTGATGATCTCTGGTAGGGGTCAGCTGCATTGGTCCGATTCGACCCACAAATTCCTGTCTAGTGCCAGGTATTTCATCTAAGAGGACCTCTACACCATCAAACACTTCTTGGATATATTATAATCTCTGTCCTTCCTAAGCATCTTACCCTGTACAGCTCCCCCTAACATGTGGAAGCTATTCCCTGGTGTCTCAACACGTATCCTATCATCATGACCACTCTTCTCTTCAGTGTTTTCCTTCTATTCCTTTCCTTGTCATTTCTGCGGAGAACCTCATTCCTTGCCTTATGAGTCCAACTAAGTTTCAACATTTCTCTATGGGACCACAATTCAAACGCTGTGGTACCCTTCTTTTCCAGTTTTCCACAGTACATGTCTCACTACTGTACAATACTGTGCACCAAACGTACACTATCAGAAATTTCTTCCTCAGGTTACAGTCGACATTTCATACTTGAAGACTTCTCTAGGTCACGAAAGCTCTGTTTGTCTTTTCTAAGTTGCTTTTTATGTCCTCTTTGCTTTGTACATAATGTATTTTGCTTTTAGGTTAGCAGAATTCTTTAAATTTTTCCATTTTGTGGTCCCTGATCTTGACGTTACGTTTCTCGTTAATCTCATTTCTCTTCTTCTTCTTTTGCCTGCACCTTTGTCTCACAGGTTTCGCAGGGTCGGCATGGTTACAGTTGGATTTGGTATGGTTAATTTCAAGGTGTGGCCAGATGCCACTCCTGCCGCCACCACCACATACCCCCCAGGACGGAATCAGTGTACCCCAGATGTTTGTGTCTAGTGTAAACCATGAAATAGTGCGAACGTATTTCGAATGTCTGCGAGTCGTGTAACTGAGGCGGGATGTGGGGACCAGCCCAGTATTCACTCATTGGGATGTGGAAAATCGCCTAAAAACCATAGCCAGGCTGGCCAGCACACTGGCCCTCGTCGTTAATCCTCCGGGCGGATTCGATACAGGGCTGGTGCGCATACCCGAGTGCAGGAACCAGCGCATTAGCACTCTTGGGTAACCTTGTGGGTTATTTAATCTCATTTCAGATAGACCTAATTAATTTTGCCTTTGTCCAGTTTACTCTCAACCATATTATCCACGCCTTTGACTGTTCATTCCATTCAACAAACCCTGTAATTCTTCTTCTGATTCACTGAGGGTAGCAATATCAACAGCGAACCTTATCATTGATAACATTTCACTCTGAATATTAATCCCACTCTGGAGCCTTCCTTTAATTTCTATCATCGCTTTTCGATGTGTAGTGTAAACAGCAGGGGCGGAGGCCACATCCCTTACACCCCTTTTAATCTTGGCACTTGAGCCTTCCGTTCTATTTGTTCCCTCTTGGGTCTTGTACATCTTGTATGTAGCTTACTCTTATTGCATTCAGAGTTTCGAACATCGTGTACCGTTTTACATTGTCAAATGTTTTTGCAAGTCCACATATTGTACGAATGTAAGTTTCTTTAGTCTTGCTTCCATTGTCAATCTTTACACCAGAACTGTCTCTCTGGTGCCCTTACTTTTCCAAAAGCTAAACTAATGGTGCGTTTACGGCTGTTCGCCTTGCGGCTAGTAGGCGTGCGGATGTAGCTTGTCCCACACGGAAGTAGAGGCGTCCAGTATGAACACAGGTGTGTACGGACTCCACTCGCACGCGTATGTTGAGGAAGAGGCACTCACCCACACGCCTGCCTCTATTTACGTGTGGGGAAAGCTCAGTCGCAAAGTGACTAGCCACAAGGCGCGCACCCGTAAACGAACCTTAATCGTCATCTAACAGAAACTCAAGTTTTCTTTTCCATTCTTCTGTACATTATACTCGTCTACAAGTTGGATGCATGAGATGTTGCGCTGATTGTGCGATAGTTCTCGTGCTTAACTACCTTTGCTGTCTTCAGGATTGTGTGGATGATATCTCCCGAAAGTCTCCGGTTTTATACAGTCTATACACCAAACTGCTTGGCAGGTTTCATCCAATAAGTTCAGAAATTCCAGTGGAATGTCATCTGTCCCTTCAGCTTTATTTGATAACAAGTCTTCGAGCCGTATTACACTGACTCCAGTACTGGATCCTCCACAACCTCCATACCGCTTCTCATTTCTCCATTTGTCACGTCATCAGACAAGTCTTCCCCTCGTAGAGGCCTTAGTTGCCTCTCTCCACCTATCAGCTCCCTCCGCTTCTCTTAATAGTGGAATTTCCATTGCACTCTTAATGTTGGCGCCCCTTTTCTTAATTTCACCGGAAGTTGTTTTGATTTTTCTATACTGAGTCGCTCCTTCTGACGACCATCTCCTTTTCGATTTCTTCACATTTTTCTTGCAGCTATTTCGCTTCCATGAACTTGCTACTTACACTGTCCAGACACCTTAATGCGACCACTTATCAAAATCCTGATTAACCACCTTTTGCAGCGCGAACTGCTTCGAGATGTCCAGGAAGATAGTCAAAGAGGTTCTGGAATGTACCGACAGGTATGTGGTGGCATCCCGATACACTGTCGTGGGCATCTACGCTAGGTTTCTCGGTTGAGGATCCGCGCGGAGTGGCCGCGCGGTTAGAGGCGGCATGTCACTGATTGCGCGGCCCCTCCCGCCGGAGGTTCGAGTCCTCTTTCGGCCATGGGTGTGTGTGTGTGTGAGTGTGTTGTTCTTACCATAAGTTAGTTTAAGTAGTGTGTCTAGGGACCGATGACCTCGGCAGTTTGGTCCCTTAGGAATTCACGCAATTTGAACATTCGGTTGAGGATACACAGCGCAGAAAGCCCAATCAGGGTGATCTCACAGATTCTCTATTGGGTTGAAGTCCGGGAAGACTGGTGGTCAGGGGAGTACGAGAAACTCATCCTTGTGCTCTTCGAACCACGCAGACGCACTGCGAGCTGCGGGAAATGTTGAATCTCCTGCTTGTAGAGGCCATCGTACCGAAGAAAAGCAAACTGCATGTTGGAGGGAACATGATCCACGAGGACAGGTGCGTACTTTTGTTCACACGTTTTGCCTTCCAGAATGAAGAGACCTCCCAGAGAATGCCATGAAAACATTCCACAGACCATAACGCTCCCTCCTGGAGTCTTCCGACGATAGTTGCATGGTGTTTACTTTCAGATGTTTCTCGCCATACACGCCAACGGCCATCTCTCCGCTGGAGCATAAAACGTGGTTCATCTGGAAAGGTCACCTGTCGCCCGTCAGTGGACGCCCAGTTGCGTTTGTGGCGTGCAAACTTCAGCCATCGCAGCGATGAGCAGCATTCTGCCTGGGTATATATACCAGGGGGCTGCTGTAGAGGCACATAAGCAGCAACGTTCACTGAACGTTCGATGAGGAGGCACCGTTGGTAGCCCCTTGGTTCATCTGGGCGGTCAATTGCTCAACAGCTGCACGTCTATTTGTCTATACATATGTTCGCAGTCGTCGTTCGCCACTGTCATCTGTTGTGCCCCACAGTTGCCTCGGCGTCAGTTTTGGATTGCACCATTTTGCCAAGCATGGTTACTTTAACCACGACGGCACGCGAATAGTTTACAAACTTAGCCGTCGCAGATATGCTTACATCCTTGGTGCGAAAGCCAAGGATCAGGCCTGTTGTGACTGACAATTCACAATTTTTCACAAACACAAGTTTTATATATGTAAGATTACAAGGTTGATGACTGAACGACAAAAGAAAGGTAACCGTCAATGATGCCAGTAAAAGGCTCCTAATTGAGGCAAACAAAAGTTCACTTCTAATTTTCCACAAAGGTTCGTGGTAACACACACACACTAGGAAAAGTCCAATTCAGAGACGAAGACCTAATCTTAAGCGGTCGGAGTCCATGAGGTCGGCATCTGGAGAGAACTGAACTTCGGGGCTGGTTCTAGCCCCTAAATAGCTGTCTCCAGCCAATCGGGTTTTGTCGTAGTGATACTTGCTGCAGGCTGTGGCTCGGCTCCCCCTGCAGGAAGTAGTGCTCGGAATGTCTGTTTCCATTATCTTGTATGTAAATATCCGCTGTTTAGCATGGAGCTTTTGGTACACCTTGGACATACACAACCTTGTCCTCTGTGGTGTAATATGGGTTGCCGGCCTTCAGACCCTCCGCCATAACAATTCCCTTTTGGGTCTCAGATAAACTGCTACGTTTCCGCATTACGACAACGACTGCACTGTTTTCCGCGTCCCTCTTAAACGCTTCATATATTTACACTGTAAGTGCTACCACCTGATGCATGTGAGTGGTTACTGCACGGTGATGCGGTCACATTAAGGCTATTGGAGCGTGTCAATTTTTGGTTAATGATTCGCTCCACGTCTCATTTGCGGCTACTTCATAATCAGTTATGAGCTTAGAACGACAATCTGGAACGTATCTAATGCGACATTCGCGCAAATTACCGTTCATGTATTTTTGTTACGAAAAGGCTCACACGATCTTTCGTTTCCTGTCCCCCATTGCCTATTTAACGGCTTCCAGGGGCAAAAAATTTGACATTGACTATTTCATATAATTAGTGACGGAATTTAGAAGTTTAAAAAGCGTTCATAATCTACTGATTAAGAGATACACTCTGCTAAGTAAGAGTGTGATCGGCATTACACAAAGATGGTAAAAGATGTCGCCGTAGTTCTTTCAGAGTCCAACAGTGGACACCTTTATTTCTCATGTAGTGTCCGTGAAGCATTAGTTTACCTTGAACTCCAGACTGAGATATTCAAGAATAGACATGAGCGCGGCTTACGCGTCAAGTTTAACGAAGATATTTGATGACAACTGTTAATCGTTGGTTAATCGACAAAAACGAAGACTGGATACTGCAGGAGAACAGTGATCCGAAACACCGCAGCTGTCTGTGCAGCGACTGGAAAAGTATAAAAGTGTGCAGGTATTGGATTGGCCTTCACAACCGCCTGACCTTAATCCTAATGAAAATGTATGCTCTTACATAAAAAAAATGTTACAGGGGGAAAAGATTTTCAATTTGAAACAGCTGTCAACGCAAATTTGAGGTATTTGGAAGTCTCTTCCTCGTGAATACGAGGAAAACTTGCTTTGAAGCCTGTCCCGGAGATGCCAAGCAATTACTGACGCTGTGGGTGAGTGGTCATACTATTAATTGTATTTACATTTTTCTTTTGTTCACATATGACGCATGTATATCTTTCAGTTCCCTGTCAAACTGATTTTTCCACTCATAATCCCGACCACGATCTTACTTAACAGAATGTATACACTCGTCATCAGTCGGAATCACGATGGGCGATTTGCAATACATTTTGCAGAGAGTAACCACATTTACAACTCAATATATCTGCAAAATTATATCGTTGCGACGGCTCATAGTTCAGCAGATATGACATTATAAACACTGCGATGACTTGAAAAACTAACTTTTTCCTAAAACGGAGTGCAGCTTATCCGGACTGTATTCATCTAGTGTTTGATACTAAATGCGCTTAGCGACTTCCAACCAACTTTAAACATGAAACTTACTGGCAGATTAAAACTGTGTGCCGGACTCGAAGTTGGGACCTTTGCCTTTCGCGGGCAAGTGCTCTACCAACTGAGCTACCCAAGCAAGACTCACGCCCCGTCCTCACAGCTTTAATTCCGCCAGTACCTTGTATCCTACCCTTCAAACTTCGCAGAAGCTCTCCTGCAAACCTTGCAGAACTAGCACTCCTGAAAGAAAGGATATTGCGGAGACATGGCTTAGCCACAGCCTGGGAGATGTTTCTAGAATGAAATATTCACTCTACAGCAGAGTGTGCGCTGATATGAAACTTCATGGCAGACTAAAACTGTGTGCCGGACAGAGACTCGAACTTGGGACCTTTGCCTTTCGCGGGCAAGTGCTCTACCAACTGAGCTACCCAAGCACGACTCATGCCCCGTTCTCACAGCTCACTGGCGGAATTAAAGCTGTGAGGACGGGGCGTGAGTCGTGCTTGGGTAGTTCAGTTGGTAGAGCACTTGCCTGCGAAAGGCAAAGGTCCCGACTTCGAGTTTAAATCTGCCAGGAGCTTTCATATCAGCGCACACTCCGCTGTAGAGCGAAAATTTCATTCTAGGTACTTTAAACATAATTTCGAATCCTTGCTAAATTTTTTGTTCTGATTTTTTCGTTAGTCAGTGTGTGAATAATAGGCAACTAATGCTGAGATAACAGATTGGAACTGATGAAAACTGCAACAGCCGCTTCACAATGAATTATTAATCACGAGTAGCTTCGTGACATTGTAGCCAACTCCCCGCGTAAGAAACCATTAACTTTCAATACATAATATCTTTAAATTTTCATGAGGGCAGATAATAGAAGTCCCTATCTTCCACGTGAAATTAGCGTCACGAAGCTGGAATACAGGGGATGTCTTTTTTTTTATTCTTACGGAGATTTAAGATATTTATGTATTGGAAGTCAACAGTTTTTACATGAATATGTGACTATATTTGCGCGAAACTTGCAGTGAATAATAAATCATTTTCATTCAACTTCGTGGTTTCCATAAATTCAAATGAAACCTAATTAAGGGTTTCCGTCTTGGAACTTTAGACTTTTATTTGCTTAACTTCAAATACATAACAAATTAACTCATTTATCAGACGTTTGACGCTAATTTATACGTACGAGTTCGGAGACCATTGACTCATCCTGTTCTACAAAACTTTCGGTAAAATTTGCGGTATACGCTTCGACCGTCCATTCTGTTTATATGTGCACATCTGCACAAGAGAAAGTAGGAATTAGCGTCTGTTAGGCACGTCTCATGCCTGGACAAGGTGCTCTGATTGCAGGAGGCCGCGTCGCCCGTTCGTCATCGCAACCAGACGCCAGATGCTTTCTCGGGTTCCGTAATAAGAATACGGCAAATCTGGCCGCCTTTCACGACGGCGGGGCACGTGTGAAGTTTGCCTCCGCCGGAACGTGATCGAAATGCGCGATCCGCCGAATATCCAGGCCGATATGGCGCGCATTTCCATAGCGTCACGTGTCCGGTTCTACATCCAGCGGCGACGTCTCAGCGTGATGGCTCTACATAGCTCCGCAGTAACGAACGTAGTTCGCCCTCCATCTACAGTTGAAGAAATTGAGGATAGCAAAGTTAAATGATTCGTTGACACGAGAGCCGTAAAGCAAATGATGAAGGACATGGATGTGGAACTAAGTCACTGTTTCTGTATTTCTCAGAAAAGATCTAAAGGATGCCATCTAAATTTGAAGTAAGGCTGGAAAAACAGGGGATGGAACCACTCTATTGTATTCAATTACACTGTACCTACCATTGTGTGACGTTTCGCAGTACAGGGTTGATACTGGTATCTAGGGATCTGGAGTGCCCCACGAAAGCGTAATAGAACCTCTCGTGTTCTAAAGATAGTGCTGTTGTTGTTGGATGTTAATGTGGTGTTCTGTACAGAGACTGGTTTTACGCTAGTATATACTTCGTAAGCCTCTTCATCTCTGCATAGCTACTGAAGTCTACATCCATCCGACCTCCTCAGTGCATTCACGCCTCGGTCTTCCTCTGCAGTTTTTACGCCCACATTCCCGACAGTTAGCAAACTGACGAGTCCTTGACGGCTCAAGCTGTGTCCTG